>NC_134837.1:92230405-92538719 GCF_004210375.1 Tachypleus tridentatus
TACTTTGAGGACTTTTTAATTCTGAATAAAAGTCCAACAATCGTTGGCACTAGAATTTTAACAGTTTTTTATCTTGTTTTCTTGTCTAGTTTTGTATGTTAATGTTTTTGTCAAATTAAACGAGCATTATTTGTGGTTATTTTTCAAAGTAAGAATTAAGATTTTCTCCAAACGTTTTACTTCCCTGCAAGGTTGTAAATAACAAATAATCAAATGTTAACATTTGAGGCACTGATGAGAAGTTTACGTACTTAATTTTATAAAGTGTTTTATATTAAAGAAACTTCTATTCTTGATTTTAAAGTATAAAGCATAATAGGCACAAAATGTATGAGTTAAGCTTAATCAATAATCTTTCATTTGTATCCAGTTAATTGAGAAATGCGTTACTGGATTATCTGATAAAAGGTAAATAATGTACTCACAATTATTGAACAATGGCTCATTTATCAAAATTAAAATTATATCAATAAAATTAATTTAGTTGAATATTGCAACTCTTTCTCTTTGAGAGAAAAATAAATGTGGCGTTTAATGTTTTTTTTTTTTCTTTTATGGTAGGACTTAATGGAGAAATTACATACGATATTGTATCTGGTAACTCTGACAGAAACTTTAGGATTGATACCATGACAGGTTCTGTGACAATTATTAAATCCTTGAATTATCAAATAAATCAAGAGTACCAGCTAACTATCGTTGCTTCAGACCGTGGATTTCGTAGCAAAAATGCCACTGCAATGCTTACTGTTATTGTGACAGACGTAAATGATAATCCTCCATTGTTTAATTCAACTCTCTTTGAGGTTCAAGTCTCCGAAAACATGCCTATAGGCACTATTATAACACAAGTTGTAGCTACAGACCTAGATTCGGGAAGAAACGCCATTATTCAGTATTCTTTAATAGGAGGAGAGTCGAAAGAATCCTTTGCTATCAATAGTGAAACAGGAGTAGTAACATCTAGACGTAGTTTCGATTATGAAAACAATGATCTGTACAAACTAAATATTATGGCCAGCAACCCTGGTTCGAATCAGCACTCTTCGACAAAGTTGGTTATATATATAACTGGCCAGAATGAATATTATCCTCATTTCTTACAACCAGTATTCCAGTTTACAGTCAGCGAGTCTGCAGTAATTGGAACACCAGTGGGGACCGTTTTAGCTACTGATGAGGATAATGGTTCAGATGGTGAAGTATATTTTCTCTTTGTGGGCAATAGCAACGGTCGAGGCTTTCACATTCAGACTGAATCAGGAATTATCACCGTGTCTCGGCGACTAGATAGAGAATTACAATCTCGAGTTGTATTAACAGTAATGGTAAAAAACAGTGGCAGTATTAGAGGTAATGACACAGACGTAGCCCAGGTTGTTATTAATATTGAAGATGGCAATGACCCTCCTGTTTTCTCAAGAAAATATTATCAGGCACATGTCAGTGAATCAGCACCAGTTGGCTCTTCTGTCATAACTGTTTCTGCTGTTGACAAGGACGTTCGACCCAATAACAACCAGTTCTCCTTTTCAATAATGGACAGTACTGCCGGGAAATTGTTCAGTATCGACGCTCAGTCAGGAACGATTCTTACAACCGTCGCATTGGACAGGGAGACTACAGATGTTTACAACATTACAATAGGAGCAGTGGACAAAGGAAGTCCTCCCCAGACAGGCAGTACATTGGTACAGGTGGAAATCACAGATGTTAATGATAATGGACCTATGTTTGATCCTCCAGATGTCGTGGGTTATGTACTGGAGAATGAACCGGCTTTCACAAGCGTAATGGTGTTGAGTGCAACGGATCCAGACCTTCCCCCTAATGGGGCACCTTTTTCTTATTTTCTTGTTGATGGAGATCACAAGGAGTTTTTCACAGTTGATCACTACACCGGCCTAGTGAAAACAACCCAAAGCATTGACAGAGAAAGTTCTCCTAAAATAAACCTTATTATTGAACTTCATGACAGTGGTGTTCCTCAAATGAAGTCTAGACACCCTATTAGTATTGTTGTCATGGACAGAAATGACTGTCCAAGTTCTCCTAGAGCACTAACAATTTTTGTCTGGGTTTATGAAAAAGTGTTCTTAGGGGGGAAGATTGCAGATGTCCATCCCACAGACCCTGATCTTACAGGAGAATACAAATGTACAATTGTGAAGGGGGATACAAATAAGTTCCATATTCCTCATAAGTGTGATCTTCACGCTGCAAGACTTCAAGACCCAGGAGATTACACTTTATCGGTTAGCGGCAACGACGGAAGACATGCAGATGTAAACTCCGCTGTAAGAATACAGTTTATGAACTTTGACAATTTAACAGTTGAAAATAGCGTTACCCTTCGCATATTGAACCAATCATCTGAAACCTTTTTAGCACAGAAATTCGATCGTTTCCAAGAGACACTTAGAGAACTGTTTGGGGTAAGTTGTAAAATTCATTAAGCATATTTTGTTTTTACAATTAAACGAGTGTCATTGCTCTTCCCTCAAAGCTGCTAAACCATAAATCCCAGCATACAAAATTATGTTAAAAGATAATGTATAGGTAAAGTTGTTTTTGGTCTTAAGAATAAACTTTGTTAAATTAATTTATAGATAGGAAATTAAATATAGTGTTATTTTATCAGTTTGAGTCAAAATATAATTATATGTAGATATAATAGTGACATACGCTGTCTGTTGTATTTCCATGGAACTAATTCATAGGGTGTAAATGAGTCTTAATCAAAATTGGTGTGGAGGTTCAAAAGACCCATGCAGTGGTAAAAGAATATTTTTAGTTTTCGTTTTAACGGTTTTATGGGTGTTTTTGCGTTTTTTACTACTGCTTCACCCACTTTACATGGATCTTTACCAAATTTGGTGTGGAGATGCAATTTGTTTATGTAAACAAATATACAAACTTTGCAGTTTTTATATGCGTTTTTGCGTGTTTCTTTTTACAATTAAATGCAAGTGAAGAAACTTTACATGTCCTAAGATAACCTTGCAGTAATCATGAATTTACATAACTTTCATCCAGAGAACGGGTATTCAAGCAAGTCATTAATAAGTTTATACAATTTTGGTAAACAGTTTTAAGAATTATATGAAAAGCATACTTGCAGAATGCAAGTAATGAATGTTAAGAATCATAGGGCTATGACAAGAGCTATGAACAGTTTTGTAGATTTGATATCGGAAACAAGTTTAGTTGCGCATATGAATAAAAATAAAAAGCTATTTAGAGACCTTATGTACAAGCTAAGTTAAGTTATCACCATTAGATTCCATCAAGAAAAATAGGGCCGCAATCGCTTGCGGATTTGTCAACAGGTATTTAAGTGAGTAGGTTGTTAGCCCGCTGCACCGAGCCGTCCCTAATTTAGTAGTGTAAGACTAGAGGGAAGGCAGCTAGTTATCACCACCCACCGCCAACTCTTGGGCTACTCTTTTACCAACGAATAGTGGGATTAATCGTCACATTATAACGCCCCCACGGCTGGGAGGGCGAGCATGTTTGGCGCGACGCGGGGGCGAACCCGCGACCCTCGGATTACGAGTCGCACGCACGCCTTAACGCGCTTGGTCATGCCGGGCCCCTTATGTATAAACTCTTTGAATATTTACTTATATCTTAAAAGCATAACCATAAATACAACTGGACGACCATATACTTTCGTATTATTTTCCTGATCTTGATATTATAGCCTTATACCAAATGTTCTGTACAAATTTCGACGCCCTAAGCATACTTCATTGTTGAAAATTCTCTCTTTATTTTATTGCTCAGTACGTTAAGCTAAACTGAGTCACAAATCAAAGTACGCTGTTTATTCTTTATTTATATTTTTCCACATTTATTGAGTAAGGTGTATGGTAACTTGAACTGTAATAAGATTTTAGATGCTACATTTAGGTCATTAGTTTTAGCATTATCAGAGACACAAAGTTTGGCTATGTTACCTTATCAATAGTGCTTCTTGTTTTTTTTCTCTTAACTTCGAGATATTCCTTGTTACAAGTAACTTCTTTATTTCTTTGTCTTCTCTTTGTTTATGTGCTTTTAGTTTAAGATAACTTGAAATGTATGGGAGGAGAACCAACTCCCTCTCTAACCACAGAAATATCATAATCGCAGATTAAATTGAATCAATATAGGACAAAACAAAGGGAAAACTTTTGAGCACTGAACTAGACTTAAATGTGAACTAGTTGCAGATATCACATAAGGGTAGAAATAAATAAAACAGAAAAACTACATGAAATATTTGCAGCTGGGAAAAGGAAGATACTCAGGATCAGGGAGATCTGATACTGTGGAGAAACGCTTTTGTGTCATTTGAGAAAGAGTGGTTGTGATAATAGAGTATGTGCAGGTGAATTCATTTCTGTAAATGGCATTGAGGAAAATAGTATTTGCTAAGATAAAAAAATTATTTTATAAATGGTAGAGACGTGAGTAGTTCAAAGAGAAAAGATTACGAGAATATACATAGGAAGACTTAAAACACACCAGAGACTATGCTTTCTAGACACTGTAAAAAAGCCCGTATATTAAAACATTGTAAAAGTAATCAAACAGCTATGTTTCAATTGAGTCAAATGAAGATTTACAAAAAAAATTAAGCCTAAGTGTACATGTGTTGCATATTCTGTAAATAAATTTATGTTGGTCATCATCATGCCAAACCTCCATCATCTTTACGAATTAGTTAACATAAAATTTCTGTGGTTACACGCAAGAAAAAAGAACAAATATTATCAAACCATGAGAAAATAACAAGAAAAACAACTTCTGTTCCTACCAAATACATTCTTTTACAACCCTAAATACATCTCTCATGGTCACAATAAAGTAGGCTTTCTAGGAATTCCCCCTAGTGGCTCAGTGGTATGTCTGCGGACTCACAACGCTAAAAACTGGGTTTCGATACCCGTGGTGGGCAGAGCACACATAGCCCATTGTGTAGCTTTGTGCTTAATTGAAAACAACAACAACTTTCCAGAAATTTTCAATGAGTAAATAAAAACATAAAGTTCTTAAATTAGTAATGACGAAAAAACCCACTTGTAGAGAAAAATATATGTAAAAACGACTGGTTTGGGTATGACCTTTTTCGCTCCTCCACATAATAATTTTCTCAACCCAAACTAGCCGTTTTTACATATATAAGGTTCTTAAATTGTTCGATAATTTTATATCATAAACTGATACCCCGTAATCTAAACAGAAAAGAAAAAGGAGAAATTACAGAAGGATCCTTTTGTCCTACCAACTAACAAATAAAATAAAACAGCAATAATAGACAAAAACAGAATATGCCGCTAGAAGATATAATAACCAACTCAGGCTTGTTTAACATTACTTCATTCAATGTTTAAATATGTGTAATTGTAAATATTATCGTATTTCTTCTACTTTTGCTCTTCTAAATGTAGCAAAGAATATTTATAGTAGAGCTAGTACACATACAGAAATAAAGATGATTAGTCATTAATGAAATACACTGTATATATGTAATTAAACCACAAAAAGGATGTTTCTACTACTAATAAAAAATAATGTAAAGCGTAATTTTAGTCAAAGTAGTAGATTACTACAGCTAATAAAAAAGGCATTGCGTGTTATTTAAATAAATATGCATGATAAACTTAAAACAATTCAGACAAACTTTTTTTAATTTTCTCGATCTTTAGAGCACTTAAAAACTTTCAAAGTGTTTTCTTTAAATACGTTCAATTGAGAGAAACATTATCAGATACTGTATCATTAATGGCAGAGTTTAGCATAACTGTTTATATTTAGTAGTTTTGTATTTTCTAAGCACACAAACGCTATATTAGCATTACCCCAATAAGAACCGTTTTATGGCAGGTAGTAGGACATTTTTATTTTCAAGAGTATTCATTGTTCATAAGATGATGAAGTAAAATAATATTTACTTGCGTAAAAAATTCGGATACTTATCAACGTAGTAAATATATTCCCAAATTATATTAAATAATCGTGGTTCCAGTAACACGATTCTAACTCATTAGTAGCATTATGAGTTGTTTTATTATAATCATTGGTGTTTAGTTTTTTGTTTTAAATATTTAATGTGATCCATACATTATATTGAAAATTTTAAATAATTAAATTAATATTTGATTAAAGATTATTTTGCCGTATCAGTTTATTGATTCTCGATATCAAAACACATCCGTTTATGTTAATAATGTGAGCTATATTTTGTAATGGGATATTATTTCTAGATGATTTTTCTTTGGATTCACTAAACTGAAAGCTAAATCTAAAAGCTTATTGTGGTTTTTCTCTTCCTCACAATTATTTACAGTTGTAATTATTATTGTTCTAAACTTTTAACAGGTCTTCTAGTAAAAGTTCTTACATAAATGAAAGTTTTACGATCTGAAATATGGTTGATTCATGAAATACAATAAAGCTTCTCATTTCTTGGTTTCTTTATTATCTGTTCACGTAGTGGAAAGGTAAACTATAATACCTTCTTTGAGAGTTTTAAAATCCTAACTGTAGGCAGATCGAACCAAGAATTATTACTCATAAAAGAAAGTTAAGTAGTATTAAATCCACACCCAATCCTACATAAATAGTCTCAGCTGTCTTAAACACGAATTATTTTAAGTTATTCGTGATTGTTTTGTATGTCATGTGTCTTATTGTTTTTTGTCATTTATTCTTTCTTGCATTATCTGTATCAACTGTATTGCTGATGAGAGAATGTAAAAATTCCGAAATGTTCATCCAGTGTTCTTTTTTCCTTAGAGGAACTAGATTGGACACAGACACTCACTTTAGAATTAAAAAAAAATAAACTTAATAGATTTCCTTTTTAAATTCACCGCGCTGGTACAGTAGTAAATCTACGGATTTACAACGCTAAAATCAGGGGCTCGATTTTTCTCGGTGGGCTCAGCAAATAGTTCAATGTGGCTTTGGTATAAGAAGACACACACACATTTTTAAATTTAAAGAACTGATATAAAACACAACAGAAACATTAGTTCCAATAATCACACTGTTGTTAGTTTTGGAAATTCTAAATTCATTTTCCATATTGCAGAATATAAAATCAATTATTCTGAACGGGATTGCATTTATTATCTTCTAATCATTTTATAATTATCATATGATTTTTCTATTAATTTTGATTTAATGAACATGTTTCTTTATCATTGTGAAGACAAGTATGTTTACTGCTTCGTTATGAGGTTAAATTAAAATTATTCAATTAAATTTTATATAGATGAATATGAAGAATTGTACCAGTTTTCTAAATAATCTAATTTTTGCTTCTCTCTTTTGTAGCCTTTGGGTTCTCCTCTATTATACAGCATAACTGACTTCAGTAACCACTTGGAGTTGACATTGGCCATTCAAAAGGGATATTTTGATTATACTACTTCCAAAGAAGTCCTTATGTTGCTGTCTGAAAAGAAGAAACTTCTCCAGAGAGTGGTTAGTCCTGGAGAAATAGCTATAGGATTCGATCCTTGTGATAACTCCCCTTGTCAGAACGATGGAAAATGCCGAAGTTTTCTGGAGCTGCAAGAAACACTGTCGAATTTGGATTCACCTTTTTTAGTCTTCACATCCCCAACGGTCACTCGTCAGTTTGCCTGTAATTGTTCGAAGGGATTTTCAGGTCCGGTATGCCAGTATCAACAAAATCCTTGCTCGCCAAATCCATGTTTCTCAGGCGGCACGTGTCACCATGATGGTCACAATTTTCACTGCATTTGCATGTCACAGTTTCAGGGAAAGCAATGCGAATCTCGAAGGGCAGACGTTTGTGCAAGTGCACCTTGCAGAAATGGGGGAACGTGTGAAAAGTCTCCTAATGGGTCATTTTTCTGTCTCTGCAGACCAGGGTTCAGAGGCAGCGTATGTGAACAAACTACTCATGGTTGTCGTCGTAACAGGTGTTTGAACGGAGGAACGTGCCTCAATGGAAATCCTGGTATGTTACATTTACTCTAAAGTGTATGATAAAAAAGAAAAGAAAATTTTGCTTGAAATTGCCAGTTATGAACTAAAGTCATAGATTGATATAGCTGTATTATTCGTTCTCAGTATACTAGTATGTTTTTTATGTTATAAATCGTGTCTTTTTTCAGATACATTTTAATAAAAAACACTGGAAGTAAAATGTTTTTAGCGTTAGTTATGTATATCAGAAATAGTTATTTTAAATATTATATCTTCATAGTAAAACCTTTTGATTAATCTGGTTGAACACTTTAGAATTTCACGAATTGTCATCTGACAGCGAAATAGGAACTAGGTTAATTTATTACACTCTCGAGAAAGTTTTTAGATGTTACGTTTTGTTTTTTTTACATGTGTACTTGAACGTCATTCTTAAAGAAGTAAAAAGACATCTAATTAAGAGTAATTAAATTTGGTGGAATATTTTTTTTTACAATGTACTAAAAGGATACCAAAATTAATAAGTTTTTATTTAATTTCATTGCAACTTAAATATGTAACTTCATGTCAATAAAAGTTGTGATAAGGAACAAGTTAAGTGAAGAGTCTTGCTTGAAATTATAATGCTGCTACTAAAGGACAAAAAGCAGGAATACATAATTTCTCTATACTTTGAATTCAAGGTCACTCAACTTACATTTATCATGCTATATATATATATAAGCATTAAAATTTGTTGTTCTTGTTTTTTCACAATGGTGGTCAGCGTTCTCTGACACTTTTTGTTTTAATGAGCTCTGTAAACAGTGAATTTTTAGAGCATTTATTCATCTGCCTTGCTTCAAAAATAATCATAATATTGTGACTTCTGTATTTGTTTCTTTAATTATTATTATTTATAATCAGTACGATTGTCGGTGTTTATAAATGTATTTATTCTACTTTTCACTTCATTGGTGTTTAGGTAAACTCATCCTGCTTTTCATTGCAGGTTACCGATGTCTTTGCAAATCAAACTTCTTTGGAAGGCATTGTGAAAAGTCTACGTTTGGGTTTCATCAGTATTCTTACATGAGCTTCCCTTCTCTGAATCCGTCTACTAACGACATTTCCGTTGTCTTAGTAACAAATAAAAAGAATTCTCTCCTTGTTTATAACTACGGCAGACAGAATGGAGGAAGATCCGACTTTTTAGCTATTGAAATCGTTGAGGGTAAAACACGTTTCTCTTTTGGCGCGTCTCGCTCAGCTATAGCGTCCATTACAGCAAGCCAAGATGTAGCAGATGGGAAGTGGCACAAGATAACTGTTATTAGGAATGGCAGGGTAAAGCTATAGGTTGAATATTAGTGTAAAGATTACTTTACACATCTGTTGTTTATGGATAGTTAGCAGAGAAAATTTCTAGTCCTTTATTTCGTATACAACAATATGTATAATATATCATTAATAATATGAAATTTACATTGTGTCTAAGTGACTGATTTGAAAAATCTAAGACCTAATGTATTCTTTTTTGTTGTTTTACAAACAAATAGTAATACTAATGATGCTGAAGATATTTAACTCAAGTAATGTTTTATTAAGAAATAAGATGTTCATTTCTTCTTCAAAAAATTAGATTTTTTACGTACTGACGTTAACCGTAACGTTTTATTGTTACTTTATTTTACTTGCACATGAAAAATCTTTATATATCCGTATTTTGTAAAATATCCAAACTTATAAATATTTATTAGACAATTTTGATTTATATAGGTGGCGTCTTTATCTGTGGTAGAGTGCAGGGAGAGTGGTGAATTATGCGATGAGTGTTCCCATGGGAATGCGAGCTGCTCTCTCTCTGTTACTGGACATACCGGGTAAGGGAGCAAAAACTTATCACTTTTACGCATTCTATGCAAATATAAAGTAATACATTTATTATATGAGCTATTTCTATTCTGAGGTGCATCGAAGGTAAGTTATTATGCTTAAGATATATTTACTTTCAACTAGACACGAAACTGGAATAAGCTTAGAGTTTAATACTTTTCGTATATGTTAATTTGGCTTATCGGTAGAAAAGTGTTTTTCCTTGTTTTTAAACAAAAAAATTAAAATATAAATATAGAACTTTTATTGAATATTTAAATCTCATGTTTCAGTAAAGGACTATTTATTTTTATTTGTTTGTACATGAGAAGTGCAAAAATATTGTATATTTAAATATGTAATTTTCATTGGTATTTCAAACAATATTTGTTTCGTACTGAAATGACATTTGATTATCCAAAAATCTGAAAATAATGAAAATATAATCGGCAAATATCTTATAACAATGTTTGTTTTGTTTATTTTACTATCAATTCAGTAGCAACATGCGTGAATTTTAAGAAACTTTGTAACATGCTGTCGTTAAATGCTGTGTAAAAAAAGAAATTGTTATGCAGTGGATACTACTAATCAAAGAATTTTGTTGAATTTTGCGCGAAACCACTCGAGACTCAGCTGCGTTAACCTTCCCTATATTTTGAAGTGTTAGAAAGAATGGAGTTACGTGGCATCATTTACTCACGATTTGTTAGTTACTCTAATCGAATAGTGGGATTTGACCAATACCCCTACGGTCTCCAAAGAACGGAGGGCCCGGCATGGCCTAGCGCGTTAAGGCGTCCACTTCGTAATCTGATGGTCGCGGGTTCGCGCCCTAGTCGCGCCAATCATGCTCGCCCTCCCAGCCGTGGGGGCGTTATAATGTGACGGTCAATCCCACTATTCGTTGGTAAAAGAGTAGCCCAAGAGTTGGCGGTGGGTGGTGATGGCTAGCTGCCTTCCCTCTAGTCTTACACTACTAAATTAGGGACGGCTAGCACAGATAGCTCTCGAGTAGCTTTGTGCGAAATTCCAAACCAAAGAACGGGGTACAATTCTTTTATATTTTGGTGATAATTGGAAGCAGACAACGGAACTTTCGATCCATGGTCTGGCTGATCATTGAGTCACACTGGGCTTTAATAAATTAGTGTCGGTATAGTTGTATCTTGACTTTATCAAAAATAAAGTACTCTCCGCAGAATAGTTTGGTTTGCTTTGAATTTCGCGCAAAGTTACACGAGGGCTATCTGCTCAGACGTCCCTAATTTAGCAGTGTAAGACTAGAGGGAAAGCAGCTAGTCATTACCACCCACCGCCAACTTTTGGGCTACTCTTTTACCAATGAATAGCGGGATTGACAGTCACATTATAACGCCCTCCTAAGACTGAAAAGGCGAACATATTTGGTGTTACGGGAATTCGAACCTACACTCCTCAGATTACGAGTCGAGTGCCTTAACCACCTGGCCATTTCAGGCCTTCTATTGTTTATTTTTCTTCCAAACACCTTTCAACCGATCAGTTCTCAGTGGATTAACTTGAAACTTAGTAAGGTTATATCTTGTTCCAATACACCTTGTTATTTTTCTTTCATTTTTTTATTAACAACGCAAAGTATGTATTTTGAGCTCCTGTGCGGTCATATTTACAGCAATCAAAGTGAAAGTTGGCAGAAATGTAAATTTTTAAACTTCCTACACATTGACAAAAAAAAGTTGGATTTGCCATTTATTAGTCTTTTTAAGGAGGTTAGAGTTCAGGAAGTGGGATTTGATTCACATATAGCTTTTACCCATACATTAACAAAAAACTTGATCAATATTCACTAACTATACCTTGCTCAAGATGCCACAAAAAGCATAATTTTAGTTTGTTTTCTTTCCTTACAATCATTCCACCGTATTTCGGCCAAATTCCTTTAATTTCTTAAAGATACCATCTATATAAGTACATGACCAATTTACAGGGGTCAAAACGTTAAATAAACCTATAATTTTAGTGATTTGTAGCAATTAGTTACCTTAGTTTCGGCAAATTTATAGGAAAGTTGGCACAAAGATACTTTTCTATCAGTGGTGATATAAACGGTTTTTTTTTTTCTGGTGTCAAAACTGGCCATTGCTGAAATTGCGTAGCGGAGATATGTTGCATTCGTCCACTAATGTTGGCCTATTTAATTAGAATTATATTCAAAGCTTCGTAACTTACTAATATCTTGTTATTTTGTTTCTGTTTCTTTTCTAAGCACATTATCCAAAAAGTTATTTAAAGTTTACTATTTGCAGAGATAGAACTTCTTTTCCACATGAATTATTCTTGAGAATCATGAGATAATAAGAAATGAAGAACATTTATTTTATTTTACTTCTGAATTTCAGCTCACAATAATACATCCCTTCTCAAAGTTCCTATAAGGCCCTTGTTCCCAACAGGCGGTTCCTGGGCCACGAAACTCTGATCCATAGTTCGCAACACCCACTTATTAAAAGTTGTTTGTGGACAGTTTCGCACAGAGATTTTGCTTCTATTCAATGAATAAATATGTAATAAGCTAGCCGTTAGTAAAGTTGCATTACCTTCCGGAAAAGGGCATTTTTCTTGATTACTGAACAAAGCTATTCATCCGTCCCACTTATATATCTACTCCTCCCCTGCCCGTGGCTTTATGACCATTATAATTAAGCGGCTCTTGGTGAAAAAACTAATTGTAGACCAGTGCTTTACGGCATCATTCATGAAATTAGATAACATAGAAGAATTCCAATGTGTTCTATACTTTTCCTGATTTTCAAAGAAATTAACTGAATAACCATAGCTCCAATAACCGCTTTGCGAACAAATATTGGAAAGGATAAATATTTATTAATTTCTAAAGAATTACCTTCACTCTCATTTCACTCAAAGATTACAGTTTTGATGTACAATGTTTTTATCAAAACTTCGAAAGTTCTGCACATAATCTTACAAATTGGAAGAGGTTTGAAAATCTGTCATAGAATCGCATATAATTGAAATTTGTAATTCAACGTCACTAAAATTTGATCAATGATTCATATCAAAAGTAGTTTCACTTGTCACTTAAAAATCATATATCTGATATATCACAAAAATAAAAGAATTATTTGAACCCGGTTTCTTAATGTAAAACCCACTCTTTCAGAACTTTAAACTTCAAAAAACACACTATGTATCTTGGAGGTGTTCCTTCAGTCGACCCCTTGCTTGAGAGGCCCGGTCAAGTGTCCAGTGATGACTTTGTAGGCTGCATCCACAGTGTTTACGTAAACGGCCGTCAGCTTGACTTGACATCACCCCTCGAGTCTAACCACATTACTCAAACATGCCCAAAGCTGGAAAACAGCTGTGCCACTAACCATGAGTGTGGAGATATGGGAGTGTGTCAAGATTTGTGGTTCTCTATGAGGTGCCTTTGCCCCAACAATATTATTGCAGCCAACTGTAATGAAGGTAAGAATAAAGAAAATAATTGATGGTTTAAGTGCTTACTTATGAAATCTCTAGTATTTTTACTTAAAAGTAACCACCTGCAGTAGCCTTATCCTTATGTGTGTTTTTCTAAACGTTTCAGGAATGACAGTATTAAGAATGTTTTCTCTCAATCCTTACAGCTGAAGTGTGGCTCATTACGTAATGTCTACGTAAAATAAATTTGCTTTTACATATTACTTAGCGACACTTAACTTTTATAGCATTCAAATTAGTTTTAATGAAAAATTTACAATTTTAGACATGTAAAAATCAATATTTGTATTTTGTCCAGTTTGCTGAAGGTTGTATTTTATATTTCTAAAATCATTTATACGTTCAGTCCTACACCACCTTCTAAGCCAAAACTTTATCATTTTTCCACTTCAAACCTTTTACTTTTGTGTGTACAATATTTGTATTGCAATAGCAGTTAATATAAAAATAATATTTTGTTTTCTTAATTATCACCATTACATTTCTTAAATGTATTCGAGAGTAATTCTCATGTAGAAATCATCATACTAAGCCGGGATGTTTCCCTTTTACACGTTCTTCACAGTCAGTGCACTAAAAAAAATCAGTTATCTGCCAGTTTTGAATTTATAAGCAACCAACTTAATATTTCATACTATACTTTTGTAAATATGAGTTAAACTAAAATTACGTGTTTTACTGAAAAGGTATATGAACGAAAAACCTTTTCGAAATACTTATGTGATCAAATAGGTTTTATCTTATCAGATGTGATTCAAACAGCATTTTCCTATAAACCCTAATTGGGACAGCAAAGAGAAGAGTGACTAAATCATTACCAACATTATATGTCCTGATTTTCTCAGAAACAACTTTAGTTAAAATCAGAAATTACTTGGATGAAACAAAACTTGAATTGTAACTCACGCGTACACCTACACACACACATATAAATTTCTAACAACTATTTTTACTTATGAATAAGGTCGTTTAACAACTTGGCACTACTTTATGCGAATGTACATCTTATCGCATATAAAGACTTGTTTTGGAGCATAATAGTTACAGTAGACTTAATGGGTGGTGGTTGGGAGTTATACTAGTTAATTTGCATAACTGAATGATACCCTTCATTCTGCTATAATTCTTTTACTGTGCTACCAGTTCACTAATTTTTCAATAAAGGGGGCTGGAACGATAACTTCAAGAGGTAAGTTTATTTGACTAACTTACTCTCAAACTTACTTACCTTAACCTTCTTATTCTTATTTTCATTTTTCAAGTAAGTTTTTGTTTACTTCATAGAACAGTCACCTTTCTACAACTGCCTGCAGGAAGTGGAGGGTGATATAAATGTGGGATATTGTTGGCTTGAGCACTTAAATGTCGCTCTCCCAATTTTTATTAGCTATTCCTTTACTTTATTTTATTTCTTTATGTGAGATTATCGAATGGAGGTTAAGATTGATAAACGGTGTATCCCACCGCAATATGGGTCCTATTTCGCAGTCACCTCCATTATAGCTTGTATCCTGAGTTCCTTTCAATTAGTGTAGTGTGTTTTTTTTTTATTTTTATTTATTTTGATTTTGGCTTGTTTTGGGTTATAACAAGGTTTTTTTGTAATTTCGCTCAAAGCTGCACGATGGCTATCTAATTTAGCAGTGTAAGAATAGAGAGAAGGCAGCTAGTCATCACCACCCACCGCTAACTCTTGAGATACTCTTTTACCAATGAATAGTGGGATTGACCGTCACATTATAACGCCCCCACGGCTGAAAGGGTGAGCATGTTTGATGTGACGGGGAACTGAACCTGCGACCCTCCAATTACGAGTCGAGTGCCGAAACCACCTGGCCCTGCCGAGACTGGTTATAACAAACTAATATATATGTATATGTATGGGTTGTTCAAAGATCTCTTTAAGTTTTCTAATGCACAAAATCTGTTCTGGCTTTAACATTCAACATTGAATACAGTGATTAATCTGAGTTAAACCAAATTTGTTCTTTAGAGATCAAAATCAGCATATGTAATTGATTCAACCAATATGTTATCCCACACTTGTAATATCTCATAAAGTCATGTGCGCTTTCAGTCATAGCCTAAAACATTTCACATTCAAATAGCTTTCACGAGAAAATATTTCTTCTGAAGTGGAATTGGTCAAACTAATAATTAGTATAACCGAAAGATACCATGATGTATGGTTATTACAATACGTATTTTGAAATTAAAAATCGTCATAAACCACTCTTATCTCCTCAGGTTTAAATAAGACGTTGCAAATGACAAAATCCACATATTTAAGTACATGTTAATAAATTATATTTTACGATAACATTCACATATCTAAATATATGTTAATATGTTATATTTTATGACAACATCCACATATCTAAGTACTTGTTAATATATTATATTTTATGACAACATCCAAGTATCTAATTAAATTTTACGTGGAAAGGAAGATAATCAGTTTGAGGCCTCCTCTCCCATTAACACTGTGGTACGTCTGTGGACTTTGGATTTACACCGCTAGAAATCGAGTTTCGACACACTTTGTGGGCAGAGCAGAGATAACCCATTGTTTATCTTTGTGGTTAACTTAAAACAAAGATAGAAAACATACAGTTTGAAAGAGACTTGAAAGTAACACAAATATAAGTAAAAATATAATGAAACATAAGTCATAACCACGTAAAATTAATAAACTTTGATTTTATTTTCCCTTAAATATGGAAATATTCGGGAAAGCAAAAAAAATTGTTCAAACGATATTTAAAAAAAATTGGCGTCTTGTTTGCGATACATTTATTTTGTTTTAATTCTTTAAATCTTCCATTAGCAACATACTTTATATTTCACTATTACATTTATTGTTGTGTTACAGAACATGTATCTACTTTATCTACAAACTGGTGGTCATGTGGCTTTCTGGTTTATATATTTAAAATAATTTTATTATAACGTATTTAACTATGTACAATGTTATTAATGTTTGGAACATGTATTCGAGATCATACACCTATAAATCCCCTTTTGCTTGTTTGTTCAACTGTTTTAGTGTGAAGCTAGAACAGAGCTACGAATTACGCGTTTTAATCCCTGAAGCTTATTATTATGCCGCCTTCCAACACCTACATAACTTCAGTAAATGCAATTAACTTTCTCTCAAAGTACAAACATTTTTTATTTCTGGACTAACTAAATCATACCCGCTTTTAATATCCAGTTAAATCATTTATCAATGCTATTGATTTCAACATGGATTAAATATTACTTAGTTGAATATTTATTGCTATGTTTACACTTTTAAACCGCTATATGTTAAAATAATTTTGCTTTTTGTTTGTTATACAGTTAATTAATACGACAATTTTTTTTTTACTGAAACATTTATCTATTTGAAAATTATATTTTAAATATGCTTTATTTACTGACAGCATTAGAACCTTTTTCCCTTGGTGATGGCACTGCTTACCTGGAGTTTGTACCTTTAGAAAAACTGCGTAGGACGTCACTCATTACTGGATCATATTATCATGTGCAACATTGGAAACGATCTGTTTTAAGTTTTAGGCCCCCTGGCACAAAAACAGTTGCATTTTCTTTCCGTACCAAGTCAAAAAATGGACTTTTGTTACATGCTGCGACAAAAGACGAAGGGTTTACAGTTTTACAGGTATGATGTTTTAAAACTGAAGAAATTTGCTATTGAAATGTTTTTTTTAAACAACCTCCTAGGCAGTTCTTACCATTAGTGAATAAGCCAGTTGGTTGTTAGTGAGGACATCTGACTCAGAAGAGTTCAGCAAGCTTGTATTTTAAACTAGTAAAACTAAGGAACTCAATTTTTTCCTAAGTTAAAAAAAAGAACACTTACATATTCCATAGAAACATTTAGTAGAATAACGTTTTGTTTATAGGAAATTTTAAGGAATAGAGCTTTTTTGGTAACTGCATCACAGGAGCACTTGCTGGATACTAAAAACATCACGTATAGCATGTTGGTAACACTATGTAACACAAATTTTGTTCCTAGATAGTATATGCTATTTCTTAATTGTTTATGTTGTAAAAGTATAGAAAATGACCATTATTCCCTTCAAACTTTGCTTTTGTGACCTGGATAATGAAATTTAGAAATTAACCTATTTTCTATGTAAAAACGGGCAAATTTGCAAATTTTCATTTACATAAGATTTACATAAAACAACATATGAATCAAGATTTACATGTATTTATACTAAAGTTATACAAAAATGAAGAAAAATGTTTAAAAGTGAGTAGTTTTTCGAGATTTGCGACTGTAATGTAAATCACTTTCACGTATCAGCCTCCAAATGTAGTCTCCCATCACGTTTTCATTACACGTTCCTTGGTAGTGGCGTTCAAAGTCCAGTATATCTTGGTGAAAGCGCTCGTCTTGCTCCTCTGAGTATGCTCTTATGTTCTCCTTGAAGTTATCAAGATGAGCATCAAGCTATAGATTTTCAGGGACATCCTGCAGCCCATTTTGCCGTAGTTCTTCACCAGAGCCTCTACCAGTTCCACATAATTTTTGGCCTTGTGATTGCCAAAGAAGTCCCGAACCACTGCGACAAATCTGCCCCAAGCTTTTTATTTCCTTCCTACTGAGCTTCTTGAGGAATTCTGTGCACACCAGAATCTTCTTTATTTGTGGTTCAAAGACACCAGCTTTGACCTTTGCCTCAAACAGCTTAGGGAAGAAGTCTCGAAGGTACTTGAAGGCTGCAGACTCCTTATCAAGAGTTGTGACAAATTGTTACATAAGACCCAATATTATGTGTAATGGTGGGAACAACACCTCCTGGAGGTCCACTAGTGGCTCACACTTGACATTGTGCCTCCCCACAGAGAACTCGGTCCATTGTGGCCAGTGCTTCCCGCTGTAGTGCGCCGTGGTGTCCCTGCTGTCCCAAAGGCAAAGATAACGAGGAAACTTGGTAAAGCCTCCTTGGAGACCCATCAGAAATCCCACCATTTTAAAGTCTCCAATTACCTCCCAGTCATACTCATTATACTTCAAGGCTTCTAGCAAGGTCTTTGCGCTGTTGTATTCCTCTTTGAGGTGCACCAAAAGATATTTAAATTTTAAAAAGGTTTAGAATTTATATAACATAAAATCTTAATATTCAAGCAAGCAAAAATCATCCGTCTTATCTTCTACAGTTTTTTTTGTTTTTTTTTTACAAAGCTCGCAGGTAAAATGAGGTGCCCAGGGTTTGTCTTGATCCCCAACAGGCATGCTGAAATATGCCTTGTAGGCTTCACACATTTTAGCAGATGCTGTCACAGAGTACTTTTTCACTCTTGTCTTGATAAATTGGCCACATACATAGCAGAATGCGTCTGGAGAATGCTTCCAGCTTCTTGCTACCATATCTGATAAAATCAGATAGGTCTATGTGTTCACTTAGGCAGTTAGAACTAAACTGAAGTGGTGAGTGATGAGCCCCTGTATTATATATATTACTATGGAAAGTTCTAGAAAATTCTTGTAAGTTGTAAAACATTTTAGAAAATTCTTGTAAGCCCTACGACATTCTAGAATGTTCTTGAAATTTTTTGTAAGTTCGAGAAAATTCTACTCAGCACTGAATCTATCTGGAAAGTTCTAGAAAATGGGTAAATTTGAAAATTTCATTATCCAGGTCACAAAAGCACAGCTCAAAAAAGAAAAATAGGTCTTGTCTATTTATTTTAGGCATAAACAATTAGGAAATAACACTTTCTGCCCAGCAACAAGAAAAAGTAAAAATTTTGTTACGTAGTGTAATTGGTTGCTTTGGTAGACATTAGTTTACTGTATTAGTACTTTATGCTCATGAGGAACTTAAGTAAAATATTTCTGAGAGCTTAAAATGCGTCCCCTCAATATCCTCAATGATCAACGGAATCTCACAAATAAATATCTTTGAATTATACTTGTAATAAAAAGAGACTTTGTTCGCTGAATATAGATAACGTTGTCTGGCATACTTAATTTCCAAACTCACTCATAGTTTTCTTAAAATACCCGTTTTGATTCCAGATGTACTTTGTTTTATCTGAAAGTACGGTTTGTTTTTTTGAACACACACGCACATAATGAAAAAGCCCCAAATTTTATTTTAGGATATGGAATTCCTGAACTATAGCTTTGATATTAGTATATATATATATATATGCTATGTTAAAATATAGAAACTTATACTAAATACGTGTCACAGATATCAATGAATCAGCCGTTACCTTGCAATCGCTTTTAAAGGTAACAGTCAAAAATCCTGCCCCTTCTAACAAATGTGAATAAGATATTATAATTTATATTTGCATTAGGTAATGTTCAGTTATTTCTAGTAAAAGCTCCATTATAGAATCAATCATAGTATTGTTTTTTTATAGCTCAGGAATGGTTACGTGGAATACAAGTCCCACCAGAAGATTGGAAAGCCTGTCAGCTTGCTACTAGATACGATTAATGCTGCAGACGGACAGTGGCATGCAGTCAGTCTGACCATAACTAGTAACAGCGCCAGTAGCATCAATGTGTCCGTAGACCAGGAACATAGAGGGGTAGATTTGGAATATAAAGTACACGATCTTTTGGATTCTTACCTAACAGTTATGACAATTGGAAAACACTCGGACCAAGTGACAAACCTTATTGCAGGTAGTCAAATTTTTAGTAAAATTCATTATGTGTTATTTTTACTAATTAATTTTTCAATAATTATTTGCTAAAACGCAACTCATTTATAATATATTCACATTGCTACAGATAACCAGTCTTAAACAGTAATAGAAATATATATACATAAACGTTTCATAAAAAATACCGTAATTCGTGTGGTCTAGAACCTTTAAATAATAACTTTAAAAATACTTTCTGTAGTTAACACTTGACGTCCCAAGGTTTATTTGCTTTCAGTTCTGCTTTGAAAATGTAAATAAATAATCAAGATATATCCTTCAAGATTTAATCTGTAATTATTGAAAATACTGAAAACTAATTAAAAAAACTTTTTTTAAAGAACACCTTTAGATGCTTAATGTTACTTGAACTGTTTGTATGACGTTTGAATGTAGAAAGCCACGACATTGCGTACATTTTATATATTTTTCTTTTACTTATATTATTATTCAGGTTTTCAAGGGTGCCTGACCCCCGTAATTGTTAATGGGGAAGTCCAGAGCTGGAATACATCCAGCAGCTATTTCAAAATGATACCACATGGAAACGTCTACCGAGGATGTTCTGATGAAGTTCTGGGCCTTGATGTCGCTCCTACTGATCCCTTGAGTATTGGTGTTATATTAGTGATTGTCTTTTTTATCATTCTTATTGTAATTATCTTAGTCAGTTTTCTAGTCTTTAGAAGAAGAAAGCTTTGCCGATATAAAAGTCATGGCCATATCAAACAAAATGGAAATCTGTTCTTGACTCCAGCAAGTAGTGACAATCAACGTACACATCAGGATTCAAACTATAACGAAAATTTAGGAATTGAAGATGTTATTAGAAATCACATGACCCAAGACTTAGTTCCAAAAAAGATGAAAGATCGGGAACTTCCGGCAGAAAGATGTCAACGACCGGACATTATAGAAAGAGAAGTAATAAAAACTTCACCAGCACTGCCCCCTCAAAGCTCGGAAAATAAATCGCATCAGGACAACCCTAAGCCCTCTAATGGGTTCGGAATGGGTAACGTTCCAGATTCGGAACTTCCAGAACATTATGATCTTGAAAATGCTAGTAGCATTGCCCCATCAGACATCGATATAGTGTATCATTACAAAGGATATCGCGACGGTAATGTTAGAAAGTACAAAACCAATTCTCATATACCAAACTATCATAAGCATAATCATAGACATAGTCCTCATCAGTTCCAGCCTAGTCCTATAAGAGAAAGTCCTCGTAATGCTTTACACCAGAATTCAAATTCTGCTTCTCTGAAAGAAAGCCCATCACCATTAAAAATGCAAAATACTCCATTAGCACGGTTAAGCCCTTCTAGTGAACTGTCCCAACAAACACCTCGCATTTTGACTCTGCAGGATATAAGTGGAAAACCATTACAAACAGCGTTACTTGCAACATCTCAAGGAGTGGGCCCAGAAGGTTTTAAGGACCAAATGACAAATTCTGAACGAAGCCTAAATAGTCCTGTTGGAAATCTCAGTCATAGTACAGGCAGCCTTCACTCTCGCCCTCAGTCGGGAAAAAAGAAAAAAATAAGAGACAGTGGAATGTCTTTAGGTTTAACAGCTGAAGAAATTGAACGATTAAACGCACGCCCGAGAAATTCCAGTCTCGTCAGTACGTTAGATGCAGTTTCTTTGTGTAGTGACGATAATCCAGAAAAAAATAAACTGGCAGAACTTCTGGAGATAAATACGGAAATTTTTGAGCCTCCGGATTCTTCTACAGATGAGAGTGGGAATGATTCTTTTACGTGTTCTGAGTTTGAGTACGATAATAACTACGAGAAGGTCCACAGGGATTTTGGGCGTAGCAATATGATATTTTCTAAGCTAGCCGAGGAAGACAATGAAAATGATGAAGACTCGGCCAAAACATACGATGGGTTTGACTCAATTAGAGGATCTCTTAGCACTCTTGTGTCTTCCGATGACGATATTTCTAATGTGTCATTATACAAACCAACCAATGGATCTGTATTAGGCTGGGATTACCTTCTGAATTGGGGTCCAAACTTTCAAACTTTAGTAGGAGTGTTTAAAGACATTTCAGAATTGCCTGATACAGCTCATTCACCTATTGGCCAAACGAAGCCAAATGAAGAATACGTTTGACTTGAAACGTTTAACTTATACATATATATATAATGTTTTTTAACCTTCTGTATCTAGCTATATGAACCTAAAATTACAGTTCCAATGCTCTAAAGGAATATTTTCTATACAATAATAATAAAGTAATCCGATTAAATCGTAAGGAAAAGTTGCATATAAAATGCCCAATGACTTTGTTTAAAAATTTATATGCCATGATCAACAGCAAAGGAGCAACATTCACCGATATTTTTATCGGTGAGTTATTATTTTGTTAATTTCGTAACAAAAATAACCTCTTATAAAATAAAGACCATGTACCTCAGCGTTCAATCCTAGTCAGAAAAGTACACTTGCAAACTTGTTTTTTTTTGTTATTATTTAGACCTCGATTCCACGTTGAAACTATATTGTTTTATTTTTGTTTCTAATTGTGTTTGCATTTGTAATACAAAATTTGCCACTTGTATAAAAAAAACTTCAATTTCTGGTATCGTATTTGCTTACCTATGTGTCACATAAACAATGATGATGTTACTTGGTTTAATATATTTAATGTATTTTGTGTTTTATGGAATGCCTTCAGGCAGACCAATAGTTTAAATGTTGAAACCGTAAGCAAACCTTTTGCACTTTCTTTGCCTATTTGATTATATACTCATGGACATTTAATAGATTCAGTTATTATATTATTTAAAATGTCGTGTGTATATATTATTAACAAGCTCTAAGAAAATGAAACTTTTGATAACGTTATACACCAGGTATGATACCTTCAAAGGAATTATTGATACAAAATCTTTTATATGCTTTTAGTATTTGCTGTTTTTATATTTCTTTTACAAAATGAAAATTCTAAAGCAACGTTTCATGAAGAAAGCTCATCTAAAATGTTTTATTAATAAGTTGTCGTAATAAAGATTGGATAAATATGAAATATTTTGTATAAACGAATTGGATATTATTAACAGTTTTATGACAATCATTTATAAATAGCGCTTTTGAAACCTATTTTTGTAACATTATTAGTCTGTAAAAAAAAAACATGAGGATAATTTATATGTCCTTTTTCTTGTTGACACACAGTGCCAATAAACGTGCAGTTTTCTTCTGTTGATTTTAGTTGTTTGGCTTTGTTATTCCAACGTTAATATTAAATAATTGTCAAGTTTTAGTGGTTTATTTATTGTCGATGGGTTAGCCCTGTTCTGCACACTAAGGATTTAAGCCTGATTATTAGCATTATACATTTTCATGCTTATCGTTTAGTTACTGAGGGAAGGGAAGTTTATTATTATTATTATTTATTTTAAAGCTTACTAGCTTATCCACTATAATTTGTTCGTTCTGGTATCACAGCGAAAAGCCTGAGGCTTATAACACTAAAAATGGGGTTTCGATGCCTGTGTTAGGCAGAGCACAAACAGCTCTTTGAGTAGATTTGCGATTAACAACGATCGAGCAAAGAATTATCAAGCATATGTATAAAACTATGATCAGAAAAGAGGCTTTATAAACTGAGTGTGTTCGAGAAGTAAATCTTCCTTCAACAGGAGTAAACGGCAAATGTCAGCATGCTGAGCAGGTATGTAGTCATTGTACTGAATATGAACCTAAGTTGTGAAATATGATTGTGTGTGCCTTTATGTATCTGTTAAGACTTAAGTGATGGAAAGTGAAGATATAGAGAATTTTAGAAATAAAAAACAAAAAAGGCTCATGTGTTTGTGCGGAAAAACGATCTTCATAATTGTTTGTTTGTTTGTTTTGAATTTCGCGCAAAGCTACTCGATGGCTATCTGCACTAGCCGTCCCTAATTTAGCTGTGTAAGACTAGAGGGAAGTCAGCTAGTTATCACCACCCACCGCCAACTCTTGGGCTACTCTTTTACCAACGAACAGTGGGATTCACCGTCACATTATAACGCCCCAACAGCTGAAAGGGCGAGCATGTTTGGTGCGACCGGAATTCGAACCCGCGACCCTCAGATTACGAACGCCTTAACACACTTGGCCATGCCGGGCCATCGATGTCCAGAAAGAGTGGGAAATGTATCAAGAAAAACAATTATGATACAGAAGCTATACGAGTGAAATTTAAATAACATACGGTACTCTGTAAAAGGGTTGGGAAAAAGTAAATCACAGGAGAGATATCAATATTTTATTAATATTACTAACAGAAACTCAGTAGATGTACTTAAGTTTAGCGAACAATTAATATTCTGTGTGTCCTATTTTTGCTTTAATAAACAGTCTATCAGGCATTGTTGCAACATATTTAATCAAAGGAGACTTCTAGGTAACTTTTGATTTGTCAAGTTTTTAATCTATCAAATCCCAGATCTGCACAACTGGGTTGAGATCAGAGTTTTGTGAGGTCGTTGCATCACTTGAAGAGCTCCAAAGCTTTTTTTTTAGCTAAATAATTTCTACATGAGTTGGATGAGTGGTTGTATTCGAATCATTTACCAACAATACACAAACCATTGGGCATATCATTACGGATCAAAGAACACTGGCGCTGGTCTATTATTCCATATATTTTGCAAATATATCCTGCCACCTCACACCGTCTCTCCCATGCTTCATAGTTGGTGTTATAGAGGTACGTATGTTCACCTTTCTCTCACCAGACATACAACTTATGCCTTGAACCAGATATTTCAAACTCGCAATCATCCGTCTACTACACGCTTTTCTAATCATCAGCAGTCCAGACGTTTTACCTTTTAGAAAAGTTCAGTATCTTAACAATATTTGGAGATCGAAGTAAAGGTTTTTAACTGCTGTACAACCAAATATTTCCTCTTGATGCTGTAAATATGGACAATTTTCTATCATTTAATACATGATCGTTTATATTATGTTTGAGATCAGTAGAAATCTTCATTCTGTCCCGAAGGCTGTATAAACAAAAGATACTCATCTTCAGTATTATTGAGTTTAAGTACTCTGTTTCTTCCTTTCCTATTTTCAAATTTACTTCTCTCTCTCTCATGATCTAAGGTTTACTTGATTGTGTTTGGAGAACATTTCAAGCTTGCAGCAGTTTGTCCAAGAGTACAACCAGCATTACATAAAGCTTTTATGCGAACTTTCTGCTCTAATGACAATTTTTTACGCTTTTTGGGTGGTGGCATGATAATAAAACTTAATATATAGTGTTAAACACTGCTCTTCAGTAAAGAAGCGCATTACGCTAATATAATAATAGGTAGGAAAACAACGATTTATAAGCATAATGAAAAGTTTCATTGATGGTGGCCTCTATAAAATTTAGATACTGAAACAGTATCAGTAAAAGTCATTTATTTGATGGAGTGGTTAAGCTGGTTAAAGCACAGGACAACGAGGCTTTATTTATAGTTATAGCAGAGGATTAGCGGTTATTAAACCATTCTCTAGTTGTAGTTTGAATTTGTTCTACAAACTAATACTTTAATTTTGTTCGCATTTGGATTATTTCATATATATCGTGTCGTGAATTCGAGAAAAAAAATGTTATTGTTGAGCTGTGGTATCTTTTTTGTTTTGTTCTTGTTTTTATTTTGGCCAAAGAAAGTGTTGGTGGTTTAGAAACTTACATATGCATTGAACTTTCATCAAACGAGAAACAATCATTCGTGGCATGGTATAATGAACATTTACGTGAACAAAGATAATTTTAAGGCTTTTTTATTCGGAAAAGAATAACAGGAATTTCAATGAAGATTTGATAAAATTATATTAGGCGTTCAATAAGATGTAGAAGTTGTTCTTTTGAGGATTCGTAAATATTTTTTGAGTTTAGAATAATATGTGATAACTAAATGAAACCTGTTAAACTGCTTCAAGTGGGCCCGGCATGGCTATGTGATTAAGGCGCTCCACTCGTAATCGAGGGATGCAGGTTCAAATCCCATCACACCAAAACATGCTTGTCCTTTCAGCCATGGTAACGTTATAATGTAACGGTCAATCCCACTATTCGTTGATAAAATAGTAGCCCAAGAGTTGTAGGTGGGTGGTGATGTCCAGCTGTCTCTTCCCTCTAAACTTACACTGCAAAATTAGGAACGGCTAGCGCAGATAGCCCTCATGTTGCTTTGCGCGAAATTCAAAAACAAAGAAACTGCTTGATGTGAGGTTCATTAAGAGCAATAACACCTGAAATATTGTCAGCTGTTTCAATGTGTTCTTCTATTTCAGAAACTATATAACTCCTACTTTATCGATAGTTTTAACATCTCAGTCTGTATGTTTTATAATCATTATTGTTAATGTAGGGGTTAACTCTAAATAATATTTTGTTTCATGTGGGCTGGACAACAATGGTAGTAGAAATATTGAGGTTTTTGTTTGTATGTAGTTAAGAACAAAGTTCATAACGAGTTATCCGTGCTCCGTCCATTACATACATCGAATGAAACCTGATTTATAGCTGTGTACGTCTACAAACACACTGCTGAGCACAATGAGGTCTGCTAGTGAGATTTTGCTCAAGTAAGTATGAGTTACAATAATATATAAAAAAAAAGTTTTGTGAAATAATATTCACGTGTGGAAATATATGAAAAAGTTTTTGAAGTTTTGAATGTCAACGGTCCAAATGAGATATATATACATATATATCATCAATGTTTTGTTTTGGTTTATCCAGAAGTGTAATTTGACTAAACTTTGCTCTAAAATTTGACTTCCTTCCAATCCTATTCATAACGACGTCTTCAGCTTTCAGGCTTATTTTAGTGTCCATAACAATAAAGTTAATTTGAATGTATTGATTGTTCATTGTTGAATACAAAATTATTCAGGGTTAGAACAAATGATGTTAAATCAACTTATGTTATTCAATTCAGGACTGTTGGAAACACTTAAGACCGCATCACAGAATAGCTGTTCCCCTTGTAACAAAGTTCTATGGTAGACTTGGTAAGTTAAGGAGCACCAGTACTTTATCTGGTTAAAAAAAGCACTCAAAATACGATTTGTCTCATATAATACAGAGAACAACACTTAACATATTGGGCAAACTCCAACAATCTTCAAAGAATGGTTCAATAAATAAAAATATTCTGTCACAACTAATTTAAAAAATGAGACACTTCTGTTGTCTTACATTTCAGCCAGCTTGACCACTTCATAGATGACATTGTTCTCACTTGCAGTGAAACAGAATTTCAAATCAAAAGTGCCGATAGAAAATAAGCGAGACCAATGGGATTAGTATTTTAAACACTGTCACTCCATATAGTAGAAAAGTTTATCCTCACATCAGTTATTTTCGTCCTTCAACTGTAAGTTTCTCTGGAAAATCTTAGAATTGTCTGTTTTTAAACGAAATTCTTCATTATTGCATTAATAATGCTTTAACGCATATTACTCAAAGTTTATTTTGTCTTTGTGTTATAATTATTTAATATCTATTATTTAATGATCTCATTTACTGAATTTAATGTCGTATAAGACCATCTTACAGATTTAAGCCCCACCCCCCAAGCAGCACAGTTAGAAACCGGTTTTTGTTACCGGTGGTGGGCAGAACACAGATAACCCATTCTGTAGTTTTATCCTTAAATACAAAGAAACTAATACTGATTTACGAGTTCTTCTAACTTATGATTATAATTAATTCACAATGATAAATATTTGGTGTTAAAATAAATAAATAATAATTGTTATCAATTCTTCCCCTAATTATGTTTTGTATAACTCATCTAAAATTCATCTATAATAGAATTTGTTTATTTGATTTCGTAATATAAATATTGTTTCCACCACCATAGTGTCCTTTTATATTATAGCATATCTAATATTCGGAGATTTCATTCTTCCAGCTATTATTTCATGAAGTACTTTTATTGATAATTTTCCTAATTTTTATGGGAATTCCTTCTTGTAAAACACACATTCTGCTATTTCGTTTGTACTTCTGACACCTCGTGCACATCACACACTCATAAAACATGACGTCTCATTTTCAACACAATGGTTACATAATGGATAAACAAGCTCACAATAGTTATTTGATATTTGTCCCCAACGAAGGAAAGTCCACTTTCCCGAAGTGCTCGAGTTATGGGGTTTCTTTTCTGATCCCAATTTTTTTACTGATATCTATGATAAAGTCTAAAAATAAACCTTATGTTTTGATTTGTTAATAGTATATAATATAAAGAAAACTACTAGTCGATATTTTCACATACAAGATTTTGTTTAATGTATGTCAAATAATTATACCCCAGCAAAATGATAAAGTCTATAAATAAGATAATTAATCCACTTCGTAAACTTCATGTTTTGATTTGTTAATAGGATATAATATAAGAAAAACTACTGGTCGATATTTTCACATGAAAGATTTTTTTAACGCATGTTAAATAATTATACCCTAGTAAAATGGTATTGATGAAACTCATAAGAAATTATGATACATTTATGATTATTATTGGTAAAGCTCGCGTACTTTTGTGAGTACGACTTCACGTTAAAGGAACTTTATTGTTTAAGAAATGTTCGCTGTGATGAAACAAACGTACGTTTAAATCGTCATAAAATATACCTCTTGAGCAAACTGTCAAAGGAAGAAAAATGTTAGAGATACTAAACTTTCATTTACACGTGAAATATTTCAACAAAATTCAGAACGCGGATCATATACCATTTTGAACATAAATTCATCGAACATTCCCTCTCTCGAAAAGCTAATGACGTAAAATATCTTAACTCCTGTAATAAATATTTAAGTTAATTATCTTCGATAACCATCAGGTATTTTACTTGCTCGAGAGCACATATCATAGAAGAATCACAAGATAGCTAGGTCTTTGGTTTGGTTTGTTTTGAATTTCGCGCTAGCCGTTCCTAATTTTGCAGTGTAAATAATCTAGAGGGAAGACAGCTGGTCATCACCACCCACCTCCAACTCTTGGGTTACTCTTTTACCAACAAATAGTGAGACTGATCGTCACATTGTAACTCTCTACGGCTGAAGGGGCGAGCGTGTTTGGTATGACGGGGATTCGAACCCGCGACCTTCATATTACGAGTCTAATGTCTTAACCACCTGGTCATGCCGGGCCATAAGTAGGTCTAATTCGGTCAATATAACAACCACTCGATATTTTGAAAGTTTATTGCTTGGAGTTTAGTGTTGTTGTTTTTTCTTCTAAAATATTATACGTAGAATATCACAGTAAAAAATGAACACACCTGGTACAATTTCGCATGAGACTATAACAAAACATGTTAGCGGCATAAAAAATTTTGGTGAACAGTTTATAAGGTAGTCTCTAAAGTTAAAAATAATTAAAATATCCACAATCTTGCGATGATAAAGGTGTTATTGTTGTTGTTTTGAATTAAGCACAAAGCTACACAATGGATTATCTTTGCTTTGCCCACCACAGGTATCGAAACTCGGACTTTAGCGTTATAATTCCGCAGACATACTGCTGTCAAAAAAGTGTCAATTAAAAATAGTCACTTTAATATGATTCATCTTAACTAGTTACTTCAGGGTTCAATTCCCTGCAAAGGACAGGGCATAGGTAGTCCATTCTGTAGCATTTGCGCTAAAACAATAATAAGAAGCCATGAAAATTCTGTAATTACTTGTAATCCATGTATCAAAAATATGAAACTTCTTTATACTATTATATAAAAACGAAATGTTTATAAGATTTGTCATAATATACCTCAAAAGCACTAGAAGTTAGCCCAATGGTATTACTTGAACATGTATATATTGTCTGTGGTTAGACTGTGCTTAAAACTAAATAAAACTGTGAGGAGCTCAT
Organism: Tachypleus tridentatus; assembly: GCF_004210375.1. Taxonomy (NCBI): domain Eukaryota; kingdom Metazoa; phylum Arthropoda; class Merostomata; order Xiphosura; family Limulidae; genus Tachypleus; species Tachypleus tridentatus. Next base: position 92,260,261 of record NC_134837.1, read on the forward strand.
CACTTTAATACAATTTTAATATTACATTTTATCCCTATAATTAACCTTTAAAATCATCCTTAGTTCGTAATTTGATACGCTCTATTCTATGCCAAATAATCTGTTTGCACGATGTTTTATATGCGTATTTTAAATATGACGTAGAATACATCTGTTTCATGGTTTGATCGTTTCTGCGTTACATACAGATAGGCAAATTGCAAAAATTTATTAAAATAGATCTGATATTTATGGTCCAAGTTTTGTCTTTTGGATGGGGTTCAGTAGTTACATATTCAGTGCTCACTCACCAACAAGAAACAGACACTGAGTGTTCGATAAACAGAACTGTGTCTTTAGTAATTTCAATGACTGTTGAAACAGTAACCGTAGAAATGACTTCCTCAGAAGAAAAAGTTGCAACTAATTATGAATATATTTCAGCAAAGTTTTATACCACATAAACATTGTAGCATAATTAAAACAGGTTAAGATAACCTTCGGATACTAAAAGTTTACTCGGACCTTCAAATATATTACATATAAAAATCTTGATTAAAATTTCAACCCTCTTACCTACCAATCACAGTTAAAATGGATTTATGATGTGAAATACCAGTGCGTAAACTTGTTTGAAGCAAACTATGATGATAGAGTTTGGTTTTATTTTTTGAACAATAAAACCACGAATAAAAATAAAGAAAAGTATTATTCCACAATTCATATGTTTTGCCATTTTGAAAGCAGGTCCGACATACCATGCTGTTAGGGCGTTGGACTCGTAAGCTGAGGGTCCCGAGTTTGAATCCCCGTCGCACCAAACATGCTCGCTCTTTCAATAGTGGGACGTTATAATATGACGGTGAATCCCACTATTCTTTAGCAAAAATGTAGCCCAAGAGTTAGGGGTAGATGGAGATGACTAGCTGCCTTCCTCTTGTCTTACACTGCTAAATTAGGGACAACTTGTGTAGATTTGCGCGAAATTCAAAAACAAACACTTTTAAAGTAAAAATTTTAACTTTGATAACTTATTAAAAATAAGTCAAAAATGCAATTGAAACGTGATTAATAGAACTGACTTTTAAATAAGAATAGCTTATCTTGGATAACATGGTGTTTGGATGTTTTAATTCTCAATATTTAAATTGATTCACATTTAATTGCACAATTATTTTTAAACATCAGGTTACAAGTTTTCTCTTATATGTAAGTGTTTTAACAATTTAGTTCACGGTGCTATTTAAAAGTAGCTGGAATAAAATTATTTTATTACATCAAGTAATTAGTGATAATCTATCACTGTCGTTTTAAATATATTGACTAAGTACTACATGGAAGGAGGCTTCAGTTTTCATAATTATCTACACAACACTCAAAAATTATTTATCAGTGCCTTTTAAAATATAATTAGAAATTACAGTAAATTATTATAAATCTAACTATCGTAGCTGTTGATAAAGATTTTGAACTACTAAAGCGGACAATTATGGCACTTTTAGATATTATTTTTTATTTTAGAATGTAGATGTAATTTTATGAAATGATATTGCATTACAAGAAAATCATCAGCTAATATTTACTATGGCTAAAGCAAAGAAACGCGTTGTTATGAACTTTCCCATATTCAACTTGCTCTTGGTTTTCTCTGGATTCATGTTCTCAAGGCACGCAAAATACAGATTGAACCTGTAAAGTGTATTCAAGAAAATCACAATAGAAAAGAACAAAGAAAAAATAAAAGAAAAGCACTGAGTCAGCACATTTTCATCTACCATTCATTACATCCGGATCGTGTGTTGTCAGTTAATGGGAATGTAGCATAATCAATTGATTCCAGTGGGGAATGTGCGTAGGCTTCTCTTCTTGCACCAGATCAACATCATAGTTTGAAATTAAGATTTGTTTTGACACCAAAGAGCTCGCCTATAAGGATCCAATATGACTTCGAGTTTCTTTCCAGAAGTGTAAATTCGACCTCATCAAAGAGTAAGGAATAAACTTTATACCTCGTCAATCTTAATTTTTCAGATAATTCAATTGCTATTGGTAATGCTGCGTATTCCAAACTAACTGCTCATTAACTGACAACACCTGTTCTCAGAGGCCGGGGATTCTACAAGCCTGGTTCATGTCCAAAACACGAGCCAGGCAACTGCTGGTCTTGACGTGGACATGACGTCACTTTCCAGAAATCTCAAACATTTCACCTGCCTTTGTCAGCTTCCTCTTCCCTCTCATATATTCTCGATTTGGATTTCTTCTTGTACTTGCCCAACAATTCGGGAAGGTCATAGGCAATACAAATGTCTAGCTTGTCCAGTGGGCAGCCCATAAAGTAACTGCATGTGGAAGCCAAGGGTTTAAACTCGTACAGGGCGTGCAAACGGAAGAAGTCGCGGTAAACGAGGGGATCTGGAAGGTCATACCGGCTGACGTTTGTTAAACTGCTGAGACCTTCATAGATGTTATATTGGTTAGGATGCTCAGTGATGTCATCCGCTACTTTCTTCTTGTTGCTGAAAAAGCCTTTGTGTTTATAATAGGTCGCTAAATAACAGTCAACCATTTTAGCGTGGTTCCGTACCCGCACAGCGTGACGACGGGCGAAGGAAATTCTATTTTCAACTCTCTTGTCAATTATTTCTCTTAAATCATATAGCAGTGCCTTTTCCTGCTCAATTAAGAAGTTTGCAGAAGTCCCTGAATGGAAGGGTTTGCTCATCAAAGAGACTGCATAAATCACAGGAGGTTCCGAACTGCCCATCAAAGGAGAAAGATTCCAGAAAAGCTGCCCTACTACCTTCATCAGTTCGCTGGGGCGTATAGTATCAGCCTTGTTCAAGATGAATCGAATCTGGGCCTCTCTTCCCTTCAATTGGTCTAATATGGATTCCATCTCACTACCAGTCTCCAATTTGAATGGATCGAACACAACGTAGATCGCGTCGGCATGATCAATGAACCACTGGAAAACGTCGTTAAATGGGTAACCTCTGTTCTGATGTCTTCGGTTTTCGTTAATCCCAGGAGTGTCAAGCAGTGTCACCTGATGAAAAGAAGGAAAGTTAAACTTTTAAGGAATATGATAATTTTAATCAATTTGTTTTATCATAAATTCACTAAAAACCATCTGAGTTTTTGGAAGTTTTTATTTGTTAGCCGCCTGACAATCTTTGTGGTTTCTCACACGGTTTAACCCAAGCTGAAAATAAAAAGTCGCGTTTATTATACCATAATTATCCACTATTATCCATTAATAGTAATATTAGTAAAACTATAAATACCTGAAGCTTGAAAATATATACATAAACAAAAGTAAACATATTGTTTAAATTGAGTATGACACAGTTATTGCTAAATAATTTTAAAATATTATAGTTTTGCTTGTACATAGGTTATATTTATTTAATATTCTTCTTGATAAAGTAAAAGAATTGAAGACATACTATTTGATTTTTACCAGAAAGTTGTTTATAATACTGTAAATCTAAATAAAATTACCTTTTTCAAAAGAGGATGATTCAATCGGAAACCTTTGAAATGATCCAAAAAATGTTGGCCAAATTTTTGGACGCTGGCATACGACCAATCAGCAGCTAATTCCGTGCCGCTTAGTTTTTGAGGTTCGTTCCCATATGTGATAACAGTAAAGTCTGTGTCTGTAGGCTCAGGTGCTGAAAATGTTTAAGTAATTAGATGCTGGAATATTCGAAATGGTTAGAGCACAATATACTAAATAAGCTATTAATGGGACAAATTAGATTAAATAAACCCAGGAGTACTGTGAAAAAAGTGACTTTAAATTATATGTGGTTTACTTCTATGACACAGCAGCATATCTTGCTTAAATATGGTCCAGGTATGGCTGTTTATTGTTTAGTTATTTTCAGAAAATTAAAAGTCATCATAAGGTAGAATTTTTAGAATCAATGTATCGATAGAATCGCATCTAGAAATGTAATTTGCACTTGAGATTAAATATATGTATATACTAAGTTAATATGTTTCTTGACAAAGTAAAATAACTGGAAATATACTTAAGATTATAAGTATATAATCCACAAGTTGTTAGGAATAGATACTCTGCTAAAGTAAAATGGTATTATTTCTCATACATAGTGAAACGTATAACATTGTGTCATGTAAAGCTAAAATACTATAGACGAACAACAACGTATACTGTTTACGTTTGGTTTTATTCACCATAACGATATTTTGTCCACATAATGGGTTAATTATTCACTTCATAAAACCACTTTAGTTCAGGTATAGTTAGCCGTCTATAATTTTGATCTGCAGACTATAGAAAACACAATCAAGGGAACAAGCTTGGAGAAATCCAATTGTTAACCGAATACATATGTGATTGTTTCAAACCTCAAGTAATCAGTTCACGAGTCCAATATAATGACCACTAGACTATGGTCATACATTTTATTTAGGTAAAATGTGTAAGAAGTTTTGTTTGTTCTTTAACTAATGTAAGAAATTCATAGAATTGGAAATATATTGGAAACAAGATTGAATGAAATTGTGTTTAAGAATAGCTTTAAACAAAGAAGATTCTTATTAATATTTGTTTTATTACGATTAATAATAGATTTTAATCTTAGTTTTTGAATAATAAAAGTCACAAGTATAACATGGAGATCAAACAAGAAATAGATTTAGATCATTATCGTATATATAGTTCACTGGAAACGTATCGAACAGCGAACGACCTAAAGATTTTTGTGTACTGTCCAAGACACTTAAATATTCAAATACGTTTGGTACTTCCTACAATACCTTCTTTTCTAGCCGCTGGGGATCTTTCAATTCCAAGAAGGTAGTTAATTATACTGCTCTTTCCAGAGCTCCATGGGCCAAGAAATAAAACTTGAGGCGTCGAGTAGATTTCAGCATCTGAAAAAATAACCTTTTTTCGATTGGTTATTAATTTTTTGTTTTGTAAAATTTTCAATGAGACTTTCAGCATTTATTTTTCTTGTATATTAATGTATCTCAAGATCCTAGATTATTGACGTTTAACCGTTGTTTTCTTTAGCAGATATTTGAAAGTCTCAATTTTATATTATTAATTTCTTTATGTTTTGATATAATTCTAAAAATTCCATTTTTAAAATAAACACTTTATGAGAGATGAGAACATTTTGACCGTAAAATTTAAATAAATTAAAATATCTGATTTGGTCGAGTGAAAAAACGAAGAATCTACGTAGATTCCGAACATATTTACGTTAAAAAAAATATCGTTCGTAAATATCTTTAAATTCTTCTCTATGCGTCACCTTTCTGATTACGTTAGGTTTGTTCGCTTCTTTTTTGTTTGAAGGCAAAGATGCACAGCAGGCTATTTGCAAAATGCCCACCACAGAGACTGAACCTCGAATGTTAGCCTTATAAACCCTAAGAATTAACACTGAGTCATGAGGGGCAGTTGCATTAGAGAAAAAATGCAATTTTTAATTCTTAAAGAATGGGTTTAATAAAGCATTCACGCAATTAATATAAACTTGACAGTCAGATCCTATTATTCGGTTAAAGTCGCCAAAGAGGTGGCGGTTGATGCTGTTGAATAACTATCTTACCTCTAGTCTATCAGTTGATAACTAAAGAATACTACGCATGAATATCGATTTGCGTAGCTCTGCGTGAAATATTCTGAAGAAAAAACACACACATTTGCTTCCTATAAAAATAAACAAAAAAATTATAAACACAAAATAAAAATAACGTACCACCCAATTGTCTTGTGGTTATCTCTTTATATTTGTAGATATTTTCCAGAGGTTTAATGGCCGAAATGTACATTTTTTTCAGTTCATTAAGAATGTTTTGAATTAATTCTTGTTCTTCTCTGTCTGATTTTGTTCCAATCTCGTCGACACCTAAAATTTCATCAATGTGTATTCTTGAACGCGGTATAACTTTTTTGAGGTTGAATTCTTCTTCGTCGTCGTCTTCATCAATTCCTTCATCATATTTCTTAGCTAGGATCTCTTCATCATCTTCTTCCTCCGTTTCTTCTTCTATTTGGGGTGTGATCTCAATCTGTTCTGATGAAGAGACTTCTGATAAAACTTCCTGTTCTTTCTCAGCTGCATTCTCAAATGTTGCTTCTTTAGCATTCTGACAAAAAAAATTAGTGTTTCTTAATATTAAACTCATAATGACAGCATGTCTAAGATTATATATATTAAATATATACATATTAAACTATGGATAAATTACATTTGTTTGTCTCTATACTAGTAATGTAACGTTTTATTTTAATGAAATATATCGTAATAGATACACTAGTACAAACGAATATTTTTAGAGGTACATGTGTTTTACAATTAATACTCAGTGAAACACCTTCAGAGTTGACTTCATGTACAATAACGTATGCATTCATCTCTAAAATAATTGCGCGCATCCGTTTTTATAAATTAAAAAAAAACCAAATGAGTTCTAAAGCTCATTAGATTTCATGTATTTAATGGTGTTATTAGATTTTGTGTAGTTAATGTTATTTTTTTCAGATTCTATAAATTTTACTATTTTGAAACAGATTTCAGGAAATGCAAATTATTAGTGGTTTGATATGAGCAACATAAAGGTTATAGCTCTATCTTTATACAAAAATGCGTTATAGATGTATAACCTTGTGAGATATTTTTGGAATTACAGACGAAAATATTGTTAAGAACGAAGATATCCAACTGATGAAACAATGCATTCTAATCTTTATAGCTAAAAAGGTAAAACGTGTTTTGAATTAACTGTACTCATTACCTATACCAGGTTGTTTTTAGCCTCATTTTAATTTTGAAGATTGCTCTGATTTGAAGTAAATAAGAGTGTGTAAAACGTCTATTGTACTACTGCTCTCAAACTAAGAATATTCACATATGTTTATATCTAATTCGATGGAAATGCCATAGAGTTTTAATTGGATAGCTGAAGCTTTCATAATTTAGTTTATTTAGTTTCAAATACTGGAAGATTTAATCTTCTAAGATTCGTTTAAATTCTATCTTATGCAATCTTGTAATCTTAACCAAAAGATAGTTTACCTTAAAATAGCGTATTACACATCTACTTATATTTCGTTTCCAGAAGTAACTATCACCATTTCATATAGATATACCAAATGTATAGTTATAACCAATTGTTACAGTGTTATGTCTAGTAACATCTTGCATATAAAAAATAACATTCTGCTTTACGCTTACATATACCTCATCTTTTCCGCCCTCTTCTGTTATCACAGTTTCTTGAAGTGTGTCTATTTCTGACTCTTTTGGTCTTGAATCTTCGACCTGATTTTCTTCTGAAGCTATTTCATCTTCAGCATCAGTAAATGCATCCTCATCTACTGTCGCTTTACTTGTAGCATCTTCCACTTCATTTGATTCCTCCTCCTTGATTTCATTTTCTTCCTCAGTTAAGAAATCATGTTTTTCATCTCTGAATTTATCTTCTTCTTTTTCGATTGTTTCTTCTTCTTCGGCTTCAGCTAAAGCTTCCTTTTCAGCCTCATGTAATCCTTCTTCATTTTCTTCAAGGATTTCAACATTTTCTTTTTCGGAATTAATGGTTTCCGATTCTTCTTCTTGTTGTAAAACTATCCCTGGTCCAGTTTCATCGTCGAGTTTTTCTATAATTTCCTGCTCTTCGGGTTCTTCTACATTTTCGTCACTCTGGGACTCTTTGTTATATTCGTCGTCGAATGTTTCTTCTCGTCGCAATGAAAGATTTTCGTATTCTTCTTCTTTGGAGCTTTCGTCTAAATCTTCTTCACCTTCTTCTTCTTCAGTATCATCTGTTATCTCTTCATTTGTCGAGTTAAGAATATCCTCATCGTGGGAACTCGTATCGACATCCACATCTTCCGTCTTCTTGTCTACAGGTGGATTAATTGGCTGTCTATCCCAGTAGTCCCTGAGGGCTGCATCTATATGTAGCCGACACTCTTGATGTGTTGGTGGATTTCGAGCCCTAATGTGCTTTTTGGTGGATTCTTGAAAACAAAATAAAATAAAAATATAGAAATGAAAAAAAATTATCGTAACTAAAGAAAAGTTTAATAACCCTTACACGCGCATTAGTATTAACAGCTTACGACTTTCTGCTTAATCTGATATTACTATTTTATATAACTGATGTTCTAATATTTAGATATTATATCTAAATTTAAAAACGTGTTGACAATGTTCTTCTTTATGGTTACTTAAAAATCATGATTTTTTCAGTACATCTAATTTTTGCTTGTCAAATATTAATTTTATGTAACATATTGGTTAACGCTTTACGCCCAGCATCTGTAGTTCTCGTAGTATGTAAAATTTGAAAAATATCAAATAACCTAATGAATATGTGTGATAACATGTCTCTTTTCTTTTACCTTTTCATTTCTGTTAATTTTGCTGCCTTTCATTATGTTACAAGTCCAGTGCTACTGATATTAAGCGCCATGTTCGGACATTGGACATTTTGGGATGAATAAATGAATGGACTTTACAATTATCCGGCTGTCATACATTTTTCTGAACGATAACTAAAAACTAAAGCTTGCATTTTAATTCAAGGTTAAAATCTACACAGCAAAATTATAAGACAGCAAAATAAAATTATTAGCTGTGACAACATCGAACTACGAATAACACTTAGGTTTAACATTATTAATATTATTGAGATCAAACTTTCATGATTACCTTTATGATAACTTAAGTATGTCGTAAAATAACGAGAATAAAAATTATGATAAAATTTGAAGACACAACGAAATAGTTAGAATACATGGTTAATCTTTAATTGAAACGTATATTTTTCTATTTTGGAGATACTCGGGTATTTCTGTTAACAAATGTCACCATTTAATTTTAAGATTTATTTTGAAAAGATATTTCAAAGAGGACAAGTACTTTTGTGTCTTCTAACTTTCAACCACATGTGATAAAGTAATATATAAATGAACAGCATTGAGTTTTTAATTGAAAACAACCTCCTACAAATCGGCACATACAAATTAGAAAGTATGACAGAACAGAAAACATTTTTGTAGTCTATATCAATTACAGTTTTTTCTCAAACTTGAAAGCCTTAAGAAATAGTAAAATAATATGACAAACAAAATTTATAATTTCATTTTGTAACTCTAATGTACTAACATTATTTTCCTTGCTGCAACATAACCTCGTAAATTTTTCTATTGCATCTATGTCAACTTCAAGGTTAATAAATCTTCATTTCTAAGGACATTGATTATTATCTGCTAACCTTTCTTATTGTTTGAATTTCACTTTAAATTTAGTTACTTTTTAACCTTTTATTCGCATTTCATAATCAACGTACTATATTGAGTTTTGCAAAACATTAGGAAGGATGTGTATATTATATTAAAACGATTTTGGAGCGTCACCATATCGTACAAGTCTACATCGTCATATCCAGTCGTGTTCTCTCTGACAACTGTGCGTCTTGACAATAAGCTTGTAGTATAGTTTCTTTCTTAAAACGTTCTGTTAACGGACTATCATGTTCAAAACACACAACTCTTCTTTATGGGCTTTCCATAAGCCATCTAGTGTACGAGGTCAATGATTTTCTCGCGCCTTTTTCAACAGTCTGATCACACAGAAATCCGTAGGTAACTTGGCAGGTATGTATTCATGTGGAACATATGAATGTTAAAATTTCTATTTCTCCGATATAAACCCATGTTTATGATTTGAAGGTGTAAATATATCTTTCGTCAAGAAGGGCTGTTCATACTCTTCCCAGAAAGCAATCAATTCTGGGGACATCAACGAACGTCAAACAATTTGAAAATATAGTTTTCATGCATACCATCCTATCATGACTTTATCTCGCCCGTAACTTGCTGATTCGCACATTAAAAACCGTTTTGACATTATGTGCTCAAACTTCTGTGCACATATGTTCATAACTTACGTGGTTAATTTCAAAACTGAAGAGACTACTCTCCAAAAATGTTTGAGTTGTTGGTGCAAGGGCAAATTGTATCATTATATATAATGCGATTATTAGTTAATAAATAATTTATTAAAGTAGATATTCTCCATTTGCATACTGATGTCCTCAAGTGGTATCTATTAAATATAACTTGGATGAATGACGTAAACTATGTTCATTTTTAATCATTCTTTTTCTTTGATATTAAGAAAACAAAATCTTTTAGTTCTGGATCTTAATCTTTCAATCTTTAGGTTTCGAATTATAGACGCCATAATAAATAAATAGCGAATGAGTTCTTAAAATAAATCAAAATATATATAATCCTATTCTACGTCACAAAATACTAAACATAATATGTGAATAATATAAAATTTAAGTTTCTACTTAAGGATATGAATTCAAGAAACTTTTTATCCCAAAACTTATACGATACTTTCAAGTTTATTCTTTAAGAGTTTAAAACTTATTTTTTATATAGTCTGGTATATCTAAGTAACTTGATAATGAACTACATGTAATGTGGAAGTAAGTGAAATCAGAATTGTTCCTCAATCAAAACCTCTTAAGGGAAAAGGAATCAAAGACCATTTTATTAAGGTGTCCATCTACATCACGTTACAATAGCCTGGACTCGACGAGGTACAAATTAAATAACATGATATGGCTGTGTTGTCTAATTGTAGCCAAATCTTTGAGGAGTATGCTTTTCTGTTGGCATAGAATCACATTTGTCAATATAATTTTCAATTAGATTCCAACCAAGTGACTGTTATGGGCAAACGTAATGCTGTTCGAGTCATTTTTTTTTTTACAATAAATATTATCGTCATGGAAACACCATCCTAGCAAGGATGGAATATAAATAGGGCTAAGTGATAACCAAGAAAGCTCAGGTATATTACTGAGTGTTCTCCACCCTATTACTTCCAGCAGTCTGAGCTGTAAAAATAACACAAGCAAGGTCAAGTGTCTCATTTTATTTTCTAAATATTTGTGACTTATCTTCACTACATAAAAAATGAAAGCAACGCATTAGGTTACTTCACACACTTCCCTTCATTCATAGTTCTCAGTTGCACTTTAAGCACCAATGAAGCAATACTTATCTGCTTGCATCTGCGATAAGTAAATATTTGGTTGATCAGCTATCGTACTAAAGATATGTAAACTCCAGTTCATGGTATGGTTGGTTGAATCCTCCACTTTGAGGAAATCGCTGGTTTCGAGCATAGTTTAACGTCTGTTATACTTTGCAAGATTGTCTAATAACATTTTCCTTTGATCAGTTAAATCTAGTTGGTGGTTACACTTTTTCTGTTGATTGTCACTACTGGTAGACCCTGCAAGCAAAGAAGGCAGTAGAATAAAAACAAAACAGTTTGTGATCATCATGTTCCTTCTAGATGTCCCTTTGGAAGTTGGAGAGATTCTTGCTCTTATCCATGGTTCATAAAAATCATGATATGAATATATCCCTATATTTACGTATCTTAAACGATCATCTGAAACATCACAAGACTGGCCTACTTTTGAAATGAATAAAATTGAAAGTGAGGATATACTAATAAAATGGTCAAGCAATATATCCCATACGAAATAAATAGCAAAGGTAACGAAATATAAGCATTTCTTACATCGTTAATGAAAGTAGTGCCGCGTATGAATACTCCTTTTGTCGTCTACTGTTAGTGTGATAGGACATGTTTGCTTGCTTGTCTGAAGTTAAGCACGAATACACATAATAGACTATCTGTACTCTTTCTACCTCTATTACTGAAACCCTGTTTCTGGCTTTGTAAGTTCACTGGGGAAAGATACGATATGAACCTTGCAGCGAGTTCAGTATTATCGAATAATATAAATGTACTACCTGAAACATTTGTGATTTTGAGAAAAGTGCATCATATTGGTTGACTATAATGTCTTAGTATATGAGATACAACTTTTGTTAATGCTGGATAATTAAAATATATGTCTTAAACCTAACCAAATTTAATTTTTCAAGTTTGATAACTTGAAGTTAGAATAATAACAGTGTCAAGAAGTCATTTCAATCGATCATTAAAATATTATATGGGAACAGGTAAGTTAAGGTACGTCTTAAAATATGTAATACCGTAATTTTGTAAGAATGAACTGTACCTCAAATGGTATAACACAAGCGTAAATGTAAAAATGGTAACAAAAAAACTTCAAGAAGTGGTTGGGATTTTTCCTTATGGTTCCTTGCAAAGGTTTATAGTGTAATCTAGTCTTCTGTTTAAAGAAAGAAAACGTAGCATCTAATGGCAAATAGTTGGGGTAAACTATTTTATAAAACATTTACCATAAAGGCAAAACCACACGTTAATGCACCAGAAATACTTATAATTTGATCATCATGTAAGTAAATTTCGAAAATTAAAATTATAACAATAAAAATATCATTCCTGTACCTTCTTTGTTTTCTTACCAGTTACTATTGAATTTAACATCCAGCCTCATTAAATTTAAACTGATATCACAACTTTTAAAGCATAGATTTTACTATATCATTTTAGTTTATCTTTTATTGTTCTGGAGTAGCGTTTGTGGTGATATAAAAATAACACAAATAAAGACATGTAAACCTTCTTCCTGCTAATAAACTACTTCATGAAGCTATTGTCTAAGTGATATAAATTAAGTTTGTAAGATTACTAAAAATTAGAGTCTAAGACTTAGCATGCAGTATTTAATAATCAATATTCTCTTATATGTATATCGCGAATCTATTAATCAAGAAAAGACATCGACAAACAAAAATGACAATAAAAATGTCTAAAATAGTAGCAAAGACTACAGCATATTCAGCTTGGTTTGTTCTGCAACTGAGCTAGAATATGCAAAATATTCTATTAACATATCTATTATACTACTATATTTTAGCGCAGCTTTAGGAGAAAAGCTTTTTTTTTTTAATTTCGCGCAAAGCTACTCGAGGGCTATTTGCGCTAGCCGTCCCTAATTTAGCAGTGTAAGACTAAAGGGAATGCAGCTAGTCATCACCCACCGCTAACTCTTGGGCTACTCATTTATCAATGAATAGTGGGATTGACCGTCACATTATAACGCCTCCACGGCTGAAAAGGCGAGCATGTTTGGCGCGACGGGGATTCGAACCCGCGACCCTCGGAGTACGAATCGAACGCCTTGCCATGCCGGGCCTGGAGAAAAGCTCAAAAGCACCTCAGCACGTTTTCGGAAATCGTTGGAAAGCAATAATGAGTCATGTTTTAAACACGTAAAACCACAAAGCACGAATCCTGCATTAGTTTTATAACTTAGTTCTGCGCCTTGGTTCCTACACAGTGTGAAATGATTCTAAAATCCGCCAGAGTTTGTGGCTCCTCTCCAACTTTTTTTTCTTCTGAAAGACAACGTCACAGTACCACAGTGAACTTTTTAGATAATAGCATTATAAATATACATGCCCTCGAAGGATCACTTGTGTATCCGCTGCAGCTTACTTTCGAAAAAAAGACTTTGGCAACATTATTTTACAACTACATGTTACACACTGCGAAAAATAAGTTTTTAATTGACATAAAACCTGATGGAACGAAACCATAGATAAGGATTCTAGTGTATTTTAGATTACTCAGTAAGTCTTTCGCAGGTTATTCATCAATGTACTTCAGTAGTAGAACAACTCGAATCTAATACACAAGGCAACCAAATTCTTGATGAGGCGAAACCCACTTGAAATAAAAATGTATCTCTAAACGGCTGGAGTGAATATTAACACTTTACAGTTATATGTAAATATATATGTGTGATCGCGCGCTTTATTGTGTTTTGTATGTGGGATGACATTTTAATCGATTTTGTTCTCTTATGTAGGACAAATCACAGCTTGAGTTATTAAAACTTGCTCTAAACCGTTGATATGCATATGCGGAATATTTCGTCACTTCTCTTGCAAACTTAAATGTATCAAAATTTCTGAATCCCTTTACAATTCTTCAGGTGGAGATCTAAAATACTCCAGTACATATTTTTAGTTAATCTAATTTTATAGTCTATGCTAGAACAAGCTCTTAACATTGTTTCAAACCATTGCTGTATACTATGTGGAAATCAGTATGTTTTTTTTGTTTGTTTGTTTTTTTTACTATAGAAAGTCGTCAATACAAAGAGCACAGGTAACTGTACCAGCAGACCAAGTTAAAACTAGGTAAAACATACCGATATCAAATCATTGCCAAAGCGCAATCCGTTGTTTTATACAATGTCTTTTTTTTTTTTTGACGCTCGAGGAACCATGAGATTTGATGCCTCACGGCTGATATGAGTGGTGTTTTACGTCGTCGGGGTAAAGTGTAGAACATTTTTATTATTATATAAAATATGAATTACCTTACTAATTATGTCCCCCTGGTGGAAGAGGGGAACCGTACGGATTTAAAACGTTAAAATTAGGGGCTTGATTCTTTTTGGTAGACATAGCAAGTAGCTCTGTGTGGATTTGTAGTACAAAAGACACGTACGTATACCCTATTAACTACAATTTATATTAAAATAACAAATAATTTAAAGGTGCTGAGATGTGCTTCGAGGAATTAAGATGTTATTTATACTAATGTTTTCATTTTTTCTCTGAAATACACTGATGTAATAAAAGAAATGTAACTCACAGTAAAATTAAAACACTAAGTAATATCTTTTTTCACAAAATACAAAAACTAGGTTCTCTTTGATATGATTTTTCCCCATAATTTTACGTGTAATCAAGACTGCAGGAAAATACTCTTGTGACGTCAGACTACGTCCAGGCGATTATAAGCCACTTAAACTGAAATGATAGGTTTATCATAAAACATTTTGGCTCTTTATTTATACGATGAGTTATTATGTAAAAATGAAACACTGATTTTTTTTAAGTTCCTTAATTAAGCTTATTAGGAAACATATACAAAGAAAAATATACATATTATAATTTCTCTTACATAGATGTTCTTCAGTTGATTGCTGATGGATGTCTATATATTCTTGCTGGAATTTCTCTAACCTATGTAGGACTATTTGCACAGTACTAATTACTGAGTTTCTTGGCATCTTTCTTATAGCTTTCGTAAACTCACGTGCTTTGTTTCTTTTTCCTTTCCAAATCATAAATCATAATATCGAGCCCAGCATGGCCAAGTGGTTAAGGCGCTCCTTGCGCAATCTGAGAGTTATGGGTTCAGATCCTCGTAAAACCAAATATGCTTGCCCTTTCAGCTGTGGGGTCGTTATGTGTGACATTCAATCCCATTATTCGTAGATAAAAGAGTAGCACAAGAGTTGGCGGTGGGTGGTGATGATTTGCTGCCTTCCCTTTATGGCCCTGGTGTAGCTTTGTGCGAAATTCAAAAACAAACAAACAAGCCGCAATATATTATTAACTTATTAAGACCATAGCATTGCACCAGGAAATCCATCTCCCCGAAGTAATTTTCATGGTCCATTGTTACGTAAGAGTTTATAGAGATTCAACAGCTGCTACAGACAGAAGGTTGTATTTAACATTTCAGAAAGATGCAGGCTCATAGGCCCTCAAAAAATAATTATTGTTAAGCCAACATTGACTTTAACTGTCCAAGAAATTACACTCTACTTACTCGTACGAATATCCACTGTTTATAAGCTGTTTGGAAAATCACTTAATAAGCCTATTTGATATACTAATGTATCTCAAGACGGCTGGTATAGGCATTAAACATTTTACTAAAATAAAGTAGAGAACAACGTTTCGACCTTCTTAGATTATCTTTGGATCACCTTTTTCTAAGAAGGTGGAAACGTTTTCTTTATTTTAATAAAAGTTTTAATACCCATACCGCCCTCCGCTACTGCAGCGGTAAGTCTACGAACTTACAACGCTAAAATTAGGGGTTCCATTCCCCTCGGTGGGCTCAGCAGATAGCTCGATATAGCTTTCCTATAAGAAAATACACAGACACAAAGTACCCATACCAGCCGCCTTGAGATGCATTTTTTCTTCAAGTGGGTTTCTCGTCATCACGTATTTGATATACTGCTCTGGCCACTCAAATCTGATCAAAGAACAGAACTGCACATTTAAAATTAAATCCGCCACACAGGAGGTTATAAATAATTCAAACCTGCAGTTCAGCATGTCCAATTTTGGTAGAGTATATATTCTGTTAAATTTCACAAACAGGTTTCCAGTCCATAAACCACTTGTCGAAAATAGGAAAAAAAAGATGTCGACTTACGTAAAGCAAAGTAAGTATGTAAAGTCTTAGCCAAAATGTTTGCATATTTTGTAACGAATAATGTCATTACTATTAAGATGGAATACAAATACATTTAGCGCTGTCAAACTGAGAAACGCGTGTTTATTAGAACTAAAACAATTTTATCAAACACCTGTAGAAAGACGTGTAATTCAGCATTTAATCTGTCACAACAAATTCTTATCAAAATGTATATAATGACAAAACATAATACCAAATCATTATAAATAGCGTCTGCAGTTTTACATCAGTTCATATTAAACATTCAGCACTTAGTTGGTCCTTTTCATAATTTAATAGCTTCCGTAAGGCGACGTGGCATCCAGTCGATGAAATCATTTACGTAATTTATTGTGATTTCATCCCAACTAGTCACTAGAAGGCGTTGCAACTTAACTACAGTAGCTGGTTTAGGGCCGTGTTAACAATTTTCTTGTTCATTTCTGCCAAAAATTTCTCAATTAGATTAAATTCTGAAGAGTTTGCTGACTATGGAAATCTTTTAAATCTTCTGGTCGAAATAACCCTGTAAAATAAGCACACTGTGGGCAATGGCATTACCATCCCGCACTGCAAAATTACTGCAAAACCTTGCCCAAGCATACAGTTGAGATATCATCATGTTATACCTGTAGGAGGTGCAATTGACGTCTCAGCCAAGATAAACAACTGCCCAAGTATATACTACACCACCTTCTATGTGTTCTCTGCGGAAAGACAGTCATTCCTCATCTGTTCTCCAGATTAATGATAAACACTAATCCTACTATCAGCTTTGACAAACCGGAAACATGACTCATCTGAAAATATGACACGTTGCCATTGTCTTAACTGTAAGTTGATGTGCTGTCTTGTCCATGTATCATGGTGACGGTAGCGAATCCTGGTTAATAGCGGTATGCAGATAAGACTTCTTGCTAAATAACATTGTCTTGTCATTCTCCTATTCACTGTTCTTCTGAATACCTTGGAATGAATGTGTTCATGCGATTTATGTCGTCATAAATTGCAAGTTTTTTTGTGTGTTAACCTGATCAAAACATAGTCATCTCTAGCAGCAGCTTCTCGGTGTCTACCAGTTAGCTTTACTGTAACAACGTCTTTGTAGTTCGATGACATTTCAAGATTCTGGATAGACTACACTGGTGTAAACTACTATTCTGGCAATGTTATTTTTTTGTATCATTTATGGATAGTCGAACAATTTGATGTCCTATACCTTCTGGCACGTGACGAGGTATGACTCTAACCAAAGTATCTCACAAACCGTTCATTCGTTACAAGGAAGATCATACCAAAATAACACCTTTTTATACCAAACACATGTATATGTGTTTTGAAGAACAAATGCTCAAAACACCTCATACAAACCAGAATAACAACTCAATTATAAGCTATTAGTGCATTTACTCAATAAATTCTCCATGCAGATAGACATTAACATTAATATAGAACGGTATACAACCATTTTGACCATGACTGTATTACTATCACACTGATCCTAAATTGAAATGACTCAGAGTTACAAGTTTAAAATCAAGCTAATTATGTTTATAATGATATTTATTTTAGAAACGTCAGTGCAATAGCTGGTGCTAGTGGTGTTACTAAGGGCTAAATAATGGCAACGGGATTGCGCAATGACGTTGAATCTTAAAAACGATTAAAGGGAGGAATTTATCTTTTACTAATCTCAAACGATTTTATAACATTAATGAAAATTACAAAAATCTTCCTCCTGTTCTTTCTTTGTAAAAATAAAACATACAAAAGTAAATCTGAAAAAGTACAAATAAACGCAGAAATATGTATGAGATTACAACTGAAAATAAGTCACAATTAGTCACGAAATCAGCCATTCTTTAGGTCTAACATGTAAGATTTCGAATGTATTTTTGGTATAAGTCACTAAATTTACAATCGTTTGAAGTATTTGTTTTTTGTACCATTGTATGTAAACTTCCACAAATCTTTGGAGACACTTTCAAATTATGATCATCCATGTTGTTCTTGCCAATTAAACGTTTATAACTAGAAATTCGACAAGCCTCGACGTAGTCTGGAAGATAAAACAGTTTCATTTCTAGAGGAGTCTGTCCTAAAATGTAACTTTGCCAAGATTTTTTTAGCTTTGATGCCCTTCATCCTTTAGGCCTCGTCCTGTTTGCCAGACGAAGGAACAATTCATTGTTTTCTCTTGCCAAGAATTCTGCTCATTTTTATAGTAATAAACACTTGATTAGTGTTACAACTCCCGAGAACTAGCAATGATTTGAATGAAACTTCTAACCTATACATATATATATACATCTATTATTATCATGCACGCTTAGATTTTAGACTGTTTAATACACAGTATAAGTTCAATGTGTAGATACTTAAAATTATTTACTTAAGAATATGTAAAATTTCAATTTATACATTTTAGACAAATCGAGAAGGAAATAATTTTGTACATTTCGATTTTTACGAAAAACGTGATATAAAACAACAGTGTCGTTCATCATGATGCGCTTATGTTTGTTCATAACACAAAATTCTATAATATACTTACTGTTGTACTAGTTATAAAAGTGTTTTACAAGCCAGGAATATTGATTTGCTTACTGTAAAAAAGAGATTTCATCCAGTAAAAAAGAGATTTAATCCAGAAAATTACAATATGGTTCGTGCACTTTATTTAATTAAGCATTTATTTACAAACCTGATATTTGGATTAAAATCACAAGTAAATGTAAACACTGTAACCCACAATGTTCCACACCTCAATTACGATTTACTTTTGAAAATAACTACATAGCCAAAGTGACTACTTCCACTAAAAAGAAAAACGAAAATATATATATCAATTTATTACAACGTACAAACTTCTTTATTCAGTTTGCTTATTTGATTTTCTGGTTGCAGGATGTCAAATAAACCTTTAAAGTGATATGTGACTGGAATACTAATTTTACTAGATCAAGTTCTCTTATTTTGTTCCAAGATTTACAACATTAAAATCAGGGATTCGATTCGCCCCGGTGGACTCAGAAGATAGCCCGATGCGGATTTGCTATAAGAAAAAAACACACACACACTTATTATGTTCCAAAGGTATATTTTAAATAAACTATTTTATTATTTTTATTGGGTTTTTTTTCTGAGCACTGTTTATTTAAAAATAATTGCTTACTATAACAACAGACAATGAAATGTAATATAGAAAAAGTTTGGTATTTTATATTAAAGCTAATTTGAATATGTAAATCAATAAGTCACATGACAACCACATCCAATATAAAGTTGCGGTAGAACAATATTTATTGAGGCTACATTTTGCCATTGTCTATCGTTTGTAGGCAGTGTAATGCTACCGATAACTGATCGCTACTGGA
Organism: Tachypleus tridentatus; assembly: GCF_004210375.1. Lineage (NCBI taxonomy): Eukaryota > Metazoa > Arthropoda > Merostomata > Xiphosura > Limulidae > Tachypleus > Tachypleus tridentatus. Next base: position 92,279,846 of record NC_134837.1, read on the forward strand.
AGAGCATTAACAGCCCTTTCTGACGCAATAATTTGTATATTATGATCATAAATTAAAATGTGATCAGATCGAGAATTTAAATTTTTTAAGAGTGGGATAACATTTATATTTAATGACATTGCAAAACAAAGTAATATGGATCAGCTTGGGGTGTCAGGACCATCCAGAGATAGAAACCTGCAACATTTTGTACTCCAGCCATCTTTTAAGAGCATCGTTCTTATAAAGTGCAATCAGCCTCAGTCCTGTAAAGCTTTCCAAGAGCACTACTGAAACACTCAATAGGCAAGTCAACATTTTGCTTTCAATGTCTCAATAAATTAATAGCACCTTTTTTATATAAATGTATCTAAAAGTTAGGAAGCAATATAATAGTTTATTTCCTTTGTGAATCATTTATATATAATTCCTTACTTCAGAAATGTTCGCAAAATATTAGCTTTCAAGACGAGACATTCTAAACTGTACGTGTGTAAAAACAAAGAAGATATATCGCCTCAATATTATATTTGCTACTACACTCGCTTTAATACTTATACAAAATTCAAACCTTTTCATTACAGTTTGCGTAAAGTCATAGATTAAAAAAAGTGTCGTAAAAATCCTGTTAATGTTCTTCATTAGAATTTGAATTATAATTGTTCATTGTAATTCTGGCTTTGAGAAACTTCACGTTGGTGATAGGTAAAACTTTATATTCATAACAAGATTTAACATCTACAAGGTAAAAAGCAATAACATATATTTGTATTTATATGCATAGTGTGTGTGTGTGTGTGTACGTAAACATAAAAATGATACAGCCACGTATATCATTCCGAAGGAATATATTGCAGAAATAAAATGTAAATAAAAGTCTGTGAAACATAACGTTGAAGTATGATGACAGGTAAAAATATCTAATGATAAAATTAGTAACTTAAAAAAAGTGAAAATTAAACACAAAATACTGTAGAAAGTTGTTCTGCCTCGATATAAAAAACTGTGTACATTTATGTTTTGTTTTAGAACAAAGGTTTGTATGTGTTTTCTTATAGCAAAGCCCCACTGGGCTAACTGCTGAGTCCACCGTTGTAAATCCGTATACTTACCGCTATACCAGCGGGGTACTAGAGCAAAGGAACTGTCGGTTATGCATTGAGTATCCCTAAGAGAATCGAACCCCGAATTTCAGTAATGCAAATCAGTAAACTTACCGTAGTCCTATAGGAGGGACAAAAACAGTAGAAGAAATAACACCAAAAATTACGTTACAGACTTCATTATTATTATTTACCTGTTTCCTAATTTCCACAAAACTCTAAACCTCACGTACGACGAGATTAATTCATTGACCAAAATTAAAAGATAGATATGATTTGATATTTATTAATGAATATAATCTGAAATTCGTAATTGGCAGATTAAGATGAATGTGGTAAAAGATTCGCAAACTAATGTGAATTATATTATTTATATATTTTATTATTAGGTGCAATTGGTTTACAATTCGTTGCTAATTTTCGACCTTCAAAATTCAAATACAAAAACTTTAGATAATATGTTTTAACTTTCTATTTATTTGTTTTCAAGGAAAATCACCATGGATTATTTGCTGTTTCTATCACAAGGAATCGAACCACAAATTATTTTATTCCACCGTGGGATTTATTTTTTTATTTCAAGAAGGATAAATATATTGGAAGTTTAAGTGAAATGTTTGTTTCATTAAAAGCCAATAGTATTTCATATTTTGTTATAAACTCCAAATTGCAGAAAATAATTAAAATTTATTTAACTGTATGAAAATAAAAATCATAAACATATATTTGTAATAAATATTCCAGGAAGCCTAAGTGACGTGAAATATGAATAAAAAATATATTTATTACCCTTTACCCACGTAAATTAAGATAATAAGAGTATTTCAAATTAGTGGTATATCAAAAATAAGTACGTTTCTTTTTTTTAATCCTCTATTTGTGTAATTTAGCTAGTAAAACATTTTAAATGGCACGGTGTTTGTGAAACAATATAACTGCCTAGCCAGGACACCTAAATTTAAAGTTTAGTTGGGAGTTACTCTATTAAACACCTAACGACAGTTTAAGAGCATTATAGAGTAAATGAAATCTAACTATAGGAAATAAATATAGATACCCTAAGTAGCCCAACACGTCTACCTATCCACTCTGACTGAACTACTATAAATATTACTTTGATGAACTCTGAAAGTCAGAGGAATGAAGTTGCACTTTTGGAACCATTAGTGCGCCTTTTTGTTTTAAGAGAGGGGCCTATGTACGTTTCACCAGTGGTTACTTCAATTCTGTACATATAATTATAGTTATTTATGATTGACCAATGCACGTTCAAAAAAATATTAGTTGCTTGGTATTTATATAAATCAGCTAGATACTAGTAGATCATTATAATATCGAAACTAGAACTAAATTCTGAACTGTAATACTTATCGTATGTTAAAATATCTACTTATTGGTTTTTTATTGACACTTTATGTCTCTTCAATGTATATACACATACATATGTATATACATTATTTCCAAAATTATAAACAAAAGCAGCGTAAAGGTCTCTGTCTGACTATAGCCATTACTAATTTTGAAATGAGAGCATAAACGTAAGATACCTTACCAACAGTGCCAACCGCCAACAAGTAAACTATTCTGTATCTTAAGACGGCTGGTATGGGTATCTTTCATTAAAATAGAAAACAACGTTTCGACCTTCTTAGGCCATCTTCAGGTTAACAAAAAGAGTTTGCAACTGGTCATTACCCGGCATACGTCTTAAGGACGAGAGTGTAAACGGATACGAAATTGTAGAGGGCGTTACAGTTAGATGTTAGGTTATTAATTAGTATAGGTATAAAGGTGTTCCTTTATATTGGTTTAATTTTGGTTTAAGTTATTGAAAAAGTTGGGCTTCTTTGATTTTTATTTGTTTCCCTACTTAATACCTAGGTGTTTTCTATGGTTATGTTGCGTTTATTCAATTTACAGTGTTCAAAAACATGTGAAAGTGTTTTTTATTCTTGTTCTTTGAATCTGGTTTCCATTTCTCTACTTATTTCTCCAATATAGAAGACGTGCCAGTTGTTTCATTGTATTTTGCAAATAATGGTGGTGTTGTGTTCATCAGTGTAGTTTTACACAGTACGGACATTAATAAACCATTCTTGTCTGACCAACACAAGTAAATCGCTTTTGTTGTAACAAGCCGCAAACTATGAAGCCTTAGATTTACAGAATGATCATCTAGTCACTAGGTCACACCTGGCGCCTCACCTTGTCAAAATCTTTAAAGATGGTTCCCACAATTCAATAAAATATATCGTATTTTTATTAGCATATTACTTGTAGAGAAAATGGGTTTGGACACAATATACTGCCTGTGCTTCTTCAAATGTTTAAAAGTATAAGGTTAGTTACTTCTTTAATCTCTTTCTACACTTGCAGTTAAGGTAAAAATCATAACAATCATGTTACCTTTTACTGGAATCAAAGATGAAAAGTGATATTCTATGAAACTGTAAAGCTTTAAAATATAGTTTTTGAGTAGTATTTATTCTAATTGAAATATTAAACATGACTAAGTATTCTTGCTGGTCTGGAACACTGCCACACAAATTTAACTGTACAAAATAAACTATATTTTGTTCACAGTTCCAGTTACGCCATTTTAGAAGCAGTTAACTTTTTAAAATGTATATGATGATAGTTTAAAGCAGACATAAAACTTCAATAATCCCTATTAAAGTAAGTTAAAAATATAGTTACAAGTAAAATGTGTCAATTTAAAACGGGAAATAGTGGGTGGAAAAATGAAACAAGTTCAATCAAAAAGCAAAGATTATATTTTCAAGCATATAACTTGGGACTTTAATTAAAAGAATTAAACAAACTTAGCTGGAAATAGCGTCTACATTATTTTCTCAAGTTACAAGTCCCTATTTGTTCTCAATACCTACAGTACTTATCAATTTTAATTTATTCTGAGGTGTACGTTACATATCTTAATGTTCTTCCATAAACGTGTATAATATATTCATTCTAATTTGAAATGCACTCTGAAATTTGTATAATATTCTATTTAACAGACGACTTTGTATTTTGTCAAAGAAATTCTTACTATATGATTACTTTCAACAGTTAAATGCTGTTCAAGCATAGAGTTTAGAATGTTATCACAGGGGTATTATGGTGTTATTTCGTTAACTGTTTTTAACTAAAATATAAGAAAGACTGTGACAAGTGTGTAGCATTGTATTCTTACTGAGACATATATTGGCAATGTAATTGTTATACAACTTCCCAGAAGAATGTTTACGACTTAAGAAGATAATTATATCTTTAATTACATATTTAAGAGAAAAAAAAATTACACTTTCACACCATACTATCTTGGATAGTCTTGATTATGTTTTACACCTTACAGCCTTGAATGATCCTGATCATTTTTTCAAGTATATTATAGCCTTGGTTGTTTCCGATTATTTGTTTACACTACACAGTCTTGATTGTTTTTTATTCTTTGATATTAGAATCTATTAATAAAACACTAGCAGTTTGCCCGTCACCTTTGAATTGTATTTCAATTTATACAGTGCTAGGCACAGCACATTTTCCTGGTAATATATGCAAATAAGGCCATCTGCATTCACACAAGAGGTTAGAAATTTCAATAATATATCTTAACTAACACCTACATGACGTGTACTAACAAATGCAGTTCATTTTTTCCCTAGTAAACTGAGTCCAGATTAATGTCAAGAAATAACTATGACAAATGCGTGATTAATCAGTCATCTGTATTAAATGTTAATGAAATACTTGAGCTTCAAGCTATATAAAAATTAAAGAAAATACTGTTCTCTAGGTCTGTATCAATTTATACAATTATGCACTAGATGCATGATGCTTTCAAATTTTAAGGTATGGCGCCGCATAATTATAGTTAATTGTTTCCATATCTAACAAAATCACTAGTCATGTGTAACAAGGAGATAACTCTGTTCGATTAGAGCAATCCAAGAATTGCAGATGGGTGCTGTTGACTAACTGCTATCTATTTTTGTTGCAAAATTAAGGAAGGTTAATGCAGATATCCTTTGTGTAACACAACGCAAATACGTGAAACAAACAAAAATAAGAGATGACTCGTAATGAACATTAAATTTAAACGTTTCATGAATAATATTTTTAATTTTGTTTTATATTTTGAATGTTTTGCATCAGGTATAACATAACAATTTTCATAACGCAAGTCCGTTTTTCTTTTATGATATAGTATAAAGGATATAATTATGTACTGTTTCTAGTGTGTGAACTTATACAGAGAATTACGCTGTACATGTGATCAAGCTCACCAAAAAGTATTCGTGGAGTTTATTACGTATATATCACTACCACTAGTTTCTTGTAATTAGCTATTATGAACCAATTGTACTCGTAGGAAATTCGCAATGTCTTCCGGCTATAACCTATAATTATAATTTTTATAATATGTTTATAAAAAAAAATCTCCCTCTGAAAATGAATACTTTAACATAAATAAATAGTGTAACATACTCTGTGCGAATACACCTTTAATCGATTATAAATTAAATTTCACTTCATAAATTAATACGACTTAGTTTACTCTTGAGACCGTCACGAAAGACTAACAAGACCCACATAACACGACTTCTCAGCATAAGTAGAAAGTAATGCGAAAAAACGCAACAGAGGAATAATCTATTTGAAACGTGCTAGTAAACTATAATATTTGAAACTAAGTTCCAAGAATTTTAAATAAACATTCAAAGACAACCTATTAATAAAATTTACACTCCCGGGTTTCATTTTTTAAATTCACGAAGAAAACTTTACGAGATACAAAAACTAACTTACCAAAGAATGACTTTTCCTTAAGAAAAAAAAAAAAAGGGGAGCTTATATTTACATTAACTGTTCAATTTATTTTACACTTGAACGGTGAATACACAAAGCAACAGTTACTTTTAAATAGTACCAAGACATGCGATTACGAAGAATTATGATTTAATTAATAAAAGCTTCAGTTTAGTTTTAAAGGAATTAAGAACTTAGTTTTCGTTAAGGCTCTTAATATCGAAATTAACCTTTAGTTTAAATCATGTTTCAACGATAGTCATTTGTGAGAAAATAAACTGACAAGCATGACAAGGATGTTATCTGCATGGAACAGTATAGAGCGATGAAAATATTTTTCTTTATTTCTATGTAGTATATAAAAGACTTGAAGGTCGATTGTCATCAAGCTTGATTACTTTTACGATAAAACCAGAAAGATGAATGGCGCTAGAAATACAGGAGTACAACTCAAGTGATTAACGGTAAAAAATAGTTCTAAATCCATTAAAAACTGGGTTGTGTGTTCTAGTAGCTTGCCCACACTCATAGTAGGCTAAACTAGGAAATGTCTTAAACGTCCTTGCAAACCACCAAAACTTGTAGTCGTCTAAAGTTAGACTAAGGTAACTTATTTAGGCTTAAACATCTTTTGTTTTTGTTTTCTTATTATTATTCCAGAAAAATTTCAAGTAACTGTGATACTATACTTTTCTGTCTGTGTGTTTTCTTATAGCAAAGCCACATCAGACTATCTGAGCCCACCGAAAGGAATCGAACACCTTATTTTAGCGTTGTAAATCCGTAGACTTACTGCTGTACTAGCGAGGGGCTTTCTAAAAGTTAAAGGCGTTTAACTGACTAACAGACGTAACTTTACAATTCTGAAGAAGTCGGTAAAATTGACTATTTTAAAGGATGCTATTTAAGCCCTCTATCATTTAGTAACTTACATAAAACAGCAGGCATGGTGGAGAAGACGGTGTCTGAACATTCTTATTTACAGCTGCAAAATATTGAAGTCGAAGCTTGTGGAAATATAACAGAAAATACTGAGCTTTATTTTACAGAAACAAATATAAAGATAATATAGATCGTCTTTCTCGAGTTCAAAGAATTCAAAGTAATTTCAAAGTTAATTAAGTAATGATTTATTTTTCCACATTAAATTTCTTCAAGTACATGAACATGAGAGCACTTAAAATTGCTTAAGTGGAGGAAACTTACCCTGGCTGGTCACGCCACTGGTGTCCACCAAAATAGTCATAAGAAGCAAACAAAATCTCCAATCCAAGGTTGTACCTATGACAGCCATCTTGACCAAAGCACTCTGTTTGTATGTACGTAGGTGTTAGTAAAGTCCTATGTTGCGCCCGGTATCTGTTTTCCCCGGGCACCACAGCCCCGATTCTCCTAGCACAAGTGTCTATATAAGTCTTAGAATTTAGCCTGTAGTACACGAGGCACACTTTCGGAAACCTAAGCCATCGTGCATCCAGGAGTTTGGCCACTCCCTAAACCAGCCCCATTCTTGTTTCATTTCACTTTTACTCTTGTAACTTGCACGTCAGTCTGCGCAAACAACGCAGCGCGTGCACAATTAAATTCAAAATTAAACTCTTCCATAAATTTTTGTCCCAATTCTTAAACTGTTAAAACTAGACGACAAGAAATTCATTTTGAGATTAAGTTCATTATATATCTTTACTTCATAAAATCTCCTCTTACTTTTATCATTATTTTAATCTACGAAGCTGCACCTGGTTCTTTTAGTACGCTTCTGGTACAGGAGGTGGAATAGAGAAAGGGTCCATACTACCCACGATTGCAAAACGTAGCATCTGCTTCCAGAAATACCCCTTACTTCATCGTGATACGCAACCATATAAGGTGTCTAAAGCATAACTACATCGCTCACAGTAGCAGCATGTGGCACGCGTTCGTTGCAGGAAGAATTGTACACAGTCACCTTGGACTGGAACGTTGCCGGTCGCGAAAAATTAAGGGGAATATATTTTTTGTTTAGTCTAATGAAGAAGATTCTTCCCACGGTTTTAAAAAGGTTACATAAGCAAATAAATCCAAGAAACTTTCTTTATATCTATTCGTATTCACATAATTCCTTAATGAATAATATTAGATTCCTGCCTAAAGAAAAGAAATATTTGTGTAAACGAATTGCTTTCTAGTAGTTTCCTTTCTTTATTCATCAAAAATGATAAAAAACTAGTTATAATTTAATTTCTTGTAGAGCAGCTTTAAAATATCATTAATTAATAACATTTGACAAATAAGCGCATTCTTAAATCAATTCATACTTCATAATACTGAAAATGAAGTCCAATCTATCCTTTCACTCATCTCTTTTCACTGAATTATACCGATTTCATGGAATTCCAATTCTCACTAGTAACCTTGAACAAGGACAAACTGAAGTAAAGAGAGTAAGCTTCTTATAATAGTCGAAGATATATCACATACACACTTATCCCAGTTGTCTATAAACATTGTCTCACTGTATTGGTTAAATGACGATTTATAACATTATACATGTAATTCACTTTACAACATCCTATTAAGTAAATAGCAATTATTTTGATTTTTGAAATCCACAAACTCTACAATGAATAAACAAGTGCAAACTCTTACGATTTTATCAAATATTTTATACATACTAAATATACCGAAATATAAATTCGTGTAAGTTATAGAATTAAACGTATTTATTTCATTTAATGATTCTGCTAATCATTTTTGTTAGTACAGGCTGGTCCATAATATATAGCATAATTATTCTATATCATCGTTTATTGTGTCACACATTTTTTTATTCACATAATACTGTGTTTTTTGTAAATTAAACACAAGTTATATATTTGATAAGTTTAAACTTTTGTAACTGAACGCTTCGCCGTAATGACTTTCACAGGTAGTTAAATTGATCCATCAAAGACTCAGATAACAAAATATGTATTATATTTTGAAATAGGCAATACACTAAATTAAACTGTAGAATAACGGATAATATATCAAAACGTGTATTTTTTGTTAACAAAACTTGATTATATTAGTGCAAACGCTTCCATTGAAACTGAAACAGCATATAATATCATTTTTCAATGTTTCACGATTCTAAATTGGAACAGATGTTTTACTAAAAGTTAAGCACGTAATTACTATGGGAAAAATAAACATATATTAATAAATATAATAGTTTGGTTTATCATCTCTATATTAAGCTGTTTCTACTGACAGTTGTATGTATTTCAGTACTAAGTCAAAATAAATATATTGTGCAAATATGTATAGTTTAAAAACACACTAGAAAGCAAAATGACCTTGTACGTGGGATGTATTTTATGTACTGTTAAAAGTAAGATAACTGGATGGGATGTACGCAGATGATTTCAAAAACGGAAACAATGGACAATAGTTAACACGTTTCTGCTTGCCAGTGTAATGTGATGATACATTTATAAAATCTGTTATTTTTCTGTACGTTTAATATTTGGTTAACTTATTAAGATCAGACACGTTAAAACTTGCAAAACTGGAAAAGTATTGTGGCAGAATCGAAGACACTAATCAAATTTCTGTAATTTATGATATCTTTCAGGTATTTCTCATATCGAAAATAGCAGTTTCATACATACGCACGTCGATTCACTGTATATATAACATCTAAAAATTCATAAGCTGTATTTAGACAGAAATTTTCATACCAGGTTATTAAGTATATAGAATTTCCTTCTGTAGCTTTGATGTTCTCAGAGTGTGTCACCAAAATAAGTTCTAACTTCACAAATGTACAAACTGATTACATTTCTTGGAATAAGAAGTCTTATACAATAAGACATATTTCCCAGCCACTAATATTCGAATTTTTAACAAAATATATCATGCTTCATTGATCATACTTGTTGTTAAGAGTTATTAAATTTTTGATAAAGAACACAGAAATTAATGTAATTAGTAATTCTTAAGCTGTTATTAGGAATCTTATCAAAATATACTGTTTTATTTATCACACATTTTCATGTGATAAAGGAAAAGGCTAAAAATAAATATACTGACCCATATATCTAGCCATGATATCTCAAAACGTATTGAAATTTTATGCTGAAAATTATTAAGATTAACGTGTTGAATGAGGTGCTTACAGTTCGAACAACACTTTGTACTACATGGGAACAAGATTACTAATATAGGTACCCAAAAGTTCAGAAGTAAATGTTCCCTGAATTTTCAGTACTGTTGACAAGACAGAAAGCGATTAGTTACTAGCACACACACACACACACACACCGACAACACGGCCAGTCTTAACCTTTTTCTCGTTGTTGTTTAATAATCAAATTCCATGTGACATCTGCATGTATATACCATGTGTCGTTGTTTTTGTGGCTCCAAACTAGTATGGTCATTGATCCTAGGAAAAGATTTAAAATACGTTTCGAAAAAGCACTTTGTAATTTTGTCAAAAGTCCAAGAGTGCTCGTGTTTTCTTTGAGAAATCTATTTGAAAACAGAGCATGCATACATATTTTCACAAGTCAATTAAAAAAACAAACATAAACCAAACGTTTTCAGAAGATAGAACTTTCTACTCCAATAGTAAATTGGGAATAAGAGTATAAAAGTTGTTATAACTATTCTATATATATATATATCACTATATTTTCTATTATTCTCTCAATAATCACAATATTTAGAATATACACCTACTATTTACATGAAGACACAACTTGCAGCAATACAGAACAGCAGTAAGGGATTAGAAGGTTAATAAAATTGATCGTATTATAATCACTTCCACTGACTAGAAAGTCAGAGTTTGACTTTTGAATTGTATTTAAGATGTTTCTTTTATAGCAAAGCCACATTGGGCTATCTGCGGTTTTCAACGCGGGAACTCGAACTCCAGATTTAAGCAATGAAAGTCCGTAGACTTACCGCTATCCCACTGGGATACCTTTTTAATGACTGATTTAGCCCATTTCAGCTTTGTGAAGAGGCTTTCTTCTACCCAAAGGCAGAACTCAGTATAAAGAACGGAATGTTGTTTCGCTCTCTGAAACAGGTTGGAGCAGCACACTGAAAATACAAAACTTTGTCATTTCTATATACTAATTAAAATACCATTGACGCAACATTACAGATGTCAGAAAATGAAGCTTTTAATTCAGAAACATTGCATGCAAGATGATACTTGTTATAGCTTGATAAAAAAAAAAAGTTAACCACCTTTATATACAAAGCAATAAGAACCAAAGTACTCAAAAATGTTAACTGTAAAATAAAAAGGAAGAATTGCCAAATACATCAAACCTAAAATTAAAAATACAGGTTATTATAACTACACGTGAATAATAAACTGTATGCCTATTATGTATAGTATACACATAAGAAACTAAACTTGTTCATCGACTTGAACTTACTAATCCAGAGACAATAGTTTGTGTATCTACTGTTTTGTAATCTGACTTTAACTTGGAATTGTGTTTATACTTCTATATCTTTCCACTTCGATGTAACGCAATAATAGCAAAACAGAAGTGTTAGTTCTTAAGTTTCTAACACTCCATTGGTAAGGAAAAAGTGTAAAGTTACAAAACATTTGCTTAATCTTATATATTCTTTCCGTAAAAAAAAAAAAAAAAGATTATACTAGTTTGTATGCAGAGATTAACAAAAACTAGTAAAATATGTAAAAATAATAAAAGCTAAAAATGTTCGTGGTTTTTTCAAATTTATAGTGCCTCATTATAAATAAATGAAATACGTTAGAAGGAAGAATAAAACACTTAAAACACATGTTGATTAACAATTATACCTTTATATAGTCATTAACAAATGTAATTATCTTAATAGAGAAGAAAAAAATCAAGACTATTGGCACACATGATTATTTAAAACTCGCGCAGTATTGTAGGAGTGTTGCCAAAATTGAAAGGTGAGTGGAGGATGATATGTAAGTGTAAAATTTTTATGACACGAACATTTGGCAACCAGAGTTTTTTAGGTATAAAAAGACTAGATAACTACTCTTCCTCAGTAGTCATAGCAGAAGAAAAAAAAGTGTTAAGAATGTCAAAGTATACGCTTGTAAAGCACACTGAGCTAATTTTGATGCATGGCACAAAAGTACATAACAATAATGCAACAGCAAGTGCTTTCCCTAGCAGGCTCCCTGACAGAATAACGACTCCAAGAAAATCTGGAAACTGAGCAGTTAACACTACTAACGACACTCTGGTGGCCAAACAGCGCATCAAAGAATAACTCTGTCACATATATTTTCTCCTTTTACATAACATCTTTCACGAAGTTACTAGTTTTCGCGATACTCTATGACAATATTGTACGAATTATGAGTTGCCTTGTAAAAATGGTTTAGGTGCCATTTGATACTATTTTATCAAACACGAACTTCAACCAAGAGTTAGATCAATATTCTAAAATTTCAAAAGATTATTTTTTAATAACGAAACCTAATTAGCATTTGATTGTATTAATTATTTACTTTTCAAAAGATAAGCAAAGTAAAACCAATTACGATATGTAAAGTGAGCATAAATGATGAATTAATACTGATCAAGTAGAATAATTGACCTATTCTAGAGAACGTTAACAGCACTGACAGTTTAGAAGTAAATCTCAAATTATTCTGAAAATAATGATATCATTTTATTTAAAGTTAGCATATGGAAATACTTTACAATTTTTAAATACATTGTTAATTTCCTACAGAGGTCATAAGGAAACTTAACAAGGAAATATGCTTTACAAAATTACAGTTTTTCAATAATAGATGTTGTTTCACTACTAAGTCAGTATTTCGATTTAAATTTAAATAAGCAGTTTTTTTTCAAAGAAATACCAAAAAGTGAAGCTATGAATTTCTATTTCTTCGTTTGCTTTCAGCATTTAACGTTGTAGTGTTAAATGTTTTGTACCGCACATAAGTCGCATTTCAGAAATTTGGCAGCTATAGTTTGCACTAGACCAATTAAAATAAATGTTGGAAAAACATTCAAGGTCAAACGTGATTTTCATGCTTATTTTACTTTATTTAAATTCACTAGATAATACGAATTTCAAATAACAACGGTATTATATCCAGTTTTGTTTTTAAAAGAAGCAAATAAAAGTTAAACCTCACATCTCAAAGAGGTAGTATTTTATCTTCTTTCTGGTGTGTTGTTAACTTTATTGAAGTTACTTATGTACTTCTTCAAAACAAATGCTAACATTTTCATTCCTTCTTTCAGGAAATAGAACTGATAAACGAGTTTTAATTATTTGTTCGTAGCTATATTTATTGTTTGCGAAGTAGACGGTTATATCTAAGTTTTGTAACTAATGTTCATAAAACAACATAATTTAAATTAACAATATATATATAAGACTGTTATTCAGCTTCCATTATATTTGGGTTAATAATTAAGAGTTTTGTTGTTATTATATAACTTAAACTGTGATCTAAGTTTAAAACAATATGTAGAAACATCTGACAAAAGCATATGGTAAGACATGAAAACAGAACTGAAGCTGAACACATCTGTATTAATAGCTGTATAAATATTTTGAAATTCAGATCACTTTTCCAAAATGCAGTGACAGTGTCAAGCCATAACAACAGTGTACTATAAATAAATCGGGTATGTATTTTTGCATGAACAAATGTATCGTCTCTTTGGCTTTGTTAAGCACGAAAATACGCATTGGGCTATCTAAGATTCTACTCCCGCTTCCAGATCTTTACCATTGTAAGTTTAGTTGTCATAACTGCAAGGAAATATTTATGCTTAAGTTACAAAATCAACGTTTATAAAACACTTATGGAAGTTTGATAAATTAATTCTCAATTTTTGAAACTTTCATAACATGAATGTTAAGAGATTTATGGTGAATAATTTTTAAATAACGTTTAGAAAAAACTGATTATATGTTGTTAACGATGAACAATATTATATCTTAAATATATAAATTACACGAAAATAATCATATATCTTCGAACATTTTAGTACAATTAATTTCTGAGCTAACCATTAAAATTAACAAGTAGAACTCTCTGTCTTGAGATTTCCTTTTTCAAAAAAATCACAAAGCAGTCCATTTCCGGCATCTGTCACCAGTATATCCTGAAACATAAAGCATTTGTATAGCAATGATTCATAACAGCGTTTCAGTTGAAACCTTATTCAGCCTTTGGATCAATAAATGAAAACTTAAAACAAAATTATACTGTATAAATACATTTTGGGGGTTAAGCTGACAGTTATGTACTTATTATTAAGAAGAAAATCATCAGTAAAACATTTATATATTTTCTTACATGCATTTTCACATTTACGTTTATTCTCCCAATTACGCTATCAAATTTTATAGTTTTACTACTAATGTGAATTTTTATCACTGTCAAATATAAGGGCAATTCTATTCATTTTAGAAATCCCTGAGAAAATCTGTAAGACAACCAATTTATGGTATCATTTCGAACGTACCAATGATCTCGCCCTAATGTATGATGTAAAATCAACCTTCAAGGCCAACAACCTAATACTGCTTTGCATTAATGTCAGCAAAGTAGTTTCCAAGTTGCAGACATTTGAACTAAGTTTCTCAAGTCTTTGTTTAAACGACTATCGTCTTTAAAATTTGCAATGTGATTTTTAAATAGCTTCTTTCATTTAGTTATATAGACACTCAAACTTTTCTTTTAAATCAGATAATGTAGCAATTAAACCTCATACTACATGTTCTAATGTAAATAACTTAACTAGTATCGATTCATGTTTTGAATTTCATTCTCATTTCTCATTCTTTTCAAACAGTACTGAAATGTGTTTAAAAAACTTGTTTGATTCAGGTGGTTAGGGCGCTAGACTCGAAATCTGAGAGTCGTGGATTCACACCGAACATGCTCGCCCTTTCAGTCATGTAAGCGTTACAATGTGACGGTCAATCCCACTATTTGTTGGTAAAAGAGTAGCCCAAGAGTTGGTGATGGATGGTGATAACTAGCTGCCTTCCCTCTTGTCTTACACTGCCAGATTAGGAACGGCTAGCACATACAGCCCTCGTGCAGCTTTTTGTGCGAAATTTCAAATGAACAACAACAAAAACAATTCAGCTATTTCAGATTTCAGTTCTCACAAATCTAATTTTTCTCCCACTGTTAAAAAATATCAGTGTATTCAAGAGTTCCTGTGGCCCTTCACCAGTTTACTTCATTTCCATTGAAACTTCCGTACCCAAGTCTGTCAAGAACTCCCTTTTGCAGTTTGTTCGCTGTACCGCTCTTTTCATAAATTCACTATAATTAAATTCGTATTACGTTCTATATTTATGAATTGACGATTGTTCTTCCTTTTTCCTTGATCTAATAACACACCTTATAAAATTAAAAAACGTGAGTTTTTGCCTTGAGCATTCTAAGGTCGTAATTGACTGCTACGAATATTCTCACTCAGTTCAAAGGAGAAAACGTATATAATTCATTCTTACACGTCATTTAGTTGTCGTCCATGAAAACTTTAAATCACGTACAATTGGTTTTACTTATGATTCTGACGATTTTAAAACCGTACAAAACACCATGAATTCTGGTTGCGTTGTGTTAGTGTATTTTAGTCATACATTTAAAAATAACTTTTGGTTTTAAGAATCGTATTGCATTTTGATGAATATTGTTTCAAAAAATATCATGATATTTTGGTATTAATATTATTAGTTTTCATAAATCCTTTTTCTTAACATCTAAAATTATCAAGAGTATATGGTTCTGAGTGTATTACTAGCTTAAACCCAGACAACTTCACAAAAATAACTTCAAATTTTGCTTACAAATACTATGAAGATATTAACCTTTCTTGTCACAAGTTTGTTTGTTTGGAGTTAAGCACAAAATTACACAATAGGCTATCTGTGTTCTGCCCACCACGGGTATCGTAACCCGGATTATAACGTTGTGAGTCAGTAAATATCGCTGTGCCACTTAAGGGCATTCTCGCAAGCCTCGAGATCAAATAAATTAATTAGTAAGCAATAATAAAATGGTTTCAAACACTATTTTTAAACATCTGTGCAATCACTTTCCAATAGTAACGTATTTTGATTCGAAAAATTATAATTTTATGATATCTCTGAAGAACTGTTTTAGCGCGTCTTTTAATAATAATATTCGCAACAGAAAATGGCTAATGTTAGCGTATGATTTATACTTACTATATTGTTAATACTGTTTATAACCTGAAACGAATCTGAAAAAAAAATTGTACATGTCAATAAGAAAGATGCTTTTTTTTAGTTTTCTAAAACTTCCCAATGTTTAGTGATTCCTTTAGTTTTAATTAGAGAAGATAAAAGTTATGCTCAGGCAGCCTTCATTTTCAGTTGACTTTTCATGTTTTATGACCAAACTTTGGAATATAATTTTATCATTCGTTTTTAACTGTCGTCAGATAAAAAAAAGAAGTATATTATTTAGTGATCACATTCTAGAAGAAAAAAATGCGTTGGACACAAAAATTATTTACATTTTATAAAATGTCAGTACACAATATGTTTAAATATTTGTGCACGACAAGTAATAAATATCTTCTTTTTTATCAATGGCAAGATTTATTTTCAAATCGTTTATTTGTTAGTCTGAATCGATTTTGTCAGTGAACTCAACTTTCTGAATAGAAAAAAAAAGATATTTTACAAATTTACAAACTTCCTACCACGAGCATTTCTAAGACATTTTAAGATTGTTACTATATATCTTAGAATTTTATGTATACTACCTCCTTGACAGGCAAGTTGGATACTGGAAATAGTTCTTCACAACTCGATGGTAGAGAAAAGACATCATCTTCCTCCTTTTTATCGCAATACAATTTTTCATCTGTACAAACTTGTGTCTGTTTTGTAATAGTATCTTCTTTATACGTTTTCTCTGTGGAAATGTTTTTATAGTTGGACTCTTTCAACATAGTCACAGAATTATCCACATAACTATTCTGACCCTTTTCACCTTCGTTAACTGTCGTCGATAATACAGAAAGTTCTTGTTCTGAAGAAACTAAGTAATTTTGTGTTACCGGTGGAGTGTTCTCAGATTGCGATAGTTTATTCTGGTGTTCTAGATAAACGTCTTCATCGAGAAATGGGGATAAATAATCACAAACTTCTTCAGAGTACGAATAACTATCTTCTTTTGATGGTAATGACAACTGATGGGAACTGATTGTACAAGTACTTTTGTAGTCGTCTTCACAAAAATTTCCCCTTTGAACAGCTGTGAAGGTTGCCTGAACTTTTTCGTTTCTTGCTTTTACATTAGCACCACACAAAGTTAGAGTAGCTTTTAATGTCCCTTCTTCTCTCTTTTCATTCATTCCTTTCATCTGTTGATATTTATTCAATACAGGGTAGTCTTTTTCATTCGATGAAGAATGGTCATCACTGTCTTCATCAAGCAGAGCATTTTCCTCAAATTTAATACAAAACACATTAATTAATTAACTTAAATATAAAAATAAGAGAAAATTGGTTATCTATCAAAAAATACTTTAGATTACTTACTGCGATTAGAAAAATAAGAAATTCTATTAACGATTTCAAACACTTCATTCTTTTGCTGTTCCATTAGTCATTATTGGCTGTTTCGACAATGTTTGGAGCCGACACATTATGTCCTTGTTTTATACCATTCTATAGGGCTATAAGTTGTCGTAGAGGCAGCAGGTAATTAAAAAATTATGTTATAATAGCTTGTTCGGCAACACATTGAGCCACAACATTATGGTTGCTATATACATATATAAGCAGAATTTTAAAATTACCTTAAATTATATAAAACATACTATCATAGATGTAAATCCAACTACGATCAACTGACTAAAAGGAAAGGCTAACTAGTCCATATCCAAATTTTACAAGTATGGGGCACCAATATTTAACTTCACCTACTCTAAAATAAAATCTAAACACATTCAATTATTTTGTTAATAAAATAGTTGTTGTTGCTAACAGATTAGTTTGTTTTGAATTTCGCGCAAAGCTAGCTGTCTCTAATTTAGCAGTGTAAGACTAGAGGGATGGCAACTAGTCACCACCACCCACCGCCAACTCTTGGACTACACTTTTACCATTGGTTTTGGTTTGGTTTTTGGAATTTCGCACAAAGCTACTCGAGGGCTATCTGTGCTAGCCGTCCCTAATTTAGCAGTGTAAGACTAAAGGGAAGGCAACTAGTCATCACCACCCACCGCCATCTCTTGGGCTACTCTTTTACCAACGAATAGTGGGATTGACCGTCACATTATAACGCCCCCACGGCTGGGAGGGCAAGCATGT
The DNA here is from genome assembly GCF_004210375.1 of Tachypleus tridentatus. Taxonomy (NCBI): domain Eukaryota; kingdom Metazoa; phylum Arthropoda; class Merostomata; order Xiphosura; family Limulidae; genus Tachypleus; species Tachypleus tridentatus. The sequence goes on from NC_134837.1 coordinate 92,298,064, forward strand.
TTGGCGCGACTCCGGCGCGAACCCGCGACCCTCAGATTACGAAGCGCACGCCTTAACGCGCTAGGCCATGCTAGTCCCCCACTTTTACCAACGAATAGTTGGATTGACCGTCAACATTATAACGCCTCCACGACTGAAAGGGCAAGCATATTTGGTGCGATGGGTATTCGAAGCCGCAACCTTCGGATTAGAAGTCGAACGCCTTAGTCTACCTGGCCATGCCTAGCGTGTTAATAAATAAATATTCGTGAACTTTTTTTTGTTTTATAGCTTCATATTACCATACATTTTCAAAATAAAAAAGTACGGCTGAGTTGAATTGTAGTCCATATTTAACCTTTGCATGGACAAAGAATAATTGTCACTAATAACACTTTAGCTGCAAGAGGGAGAAAATAAAAACACTTACTAAATAATGTTATTCATTACTACTCATTTATAACAGTATATAAATCAGGCATTTCATAATCAAATTACTGGTAACCTAGCCTATACTACTAAATGAAAAACTAGTAGAGGTGACGTTTGTACATTTGTATATTTCGCGACATTTCACCTATAGATATGGAATATGATTACGACAAATAGCAAAACCAGACAGTAACTGATATTACATACTTAAAATCAGTGTTCATAGAGTTTTGAGGTATTCTACATCACTCCTCTGGAAAACCACTGCCAGGACACTTTTACAGGAAGAAGTTACTTGGTAGAGTGAGATGTGTCTTATCCTTTATACGCCTGATGAAACTGAAATTTGGTAAGCGTGCAAACCATTCCATTCGACCTATCAAATAACTTAGTTAACCAGTTAACACACTGAAGGCGACTGTTACGAGCAGGCCGTATGATAAAGTTCTTATTATATATAATATTGGTGATATCGTTCTGCAAAATTTTAGAGATGTTACGTCCAACGCACTAGTGTCAACACTGTATTTAAATTGCCAATATGGACGTCACAGCCTGTATATAGATGAGATTTAATTTGACCCTATTTTTTCCAAATGAAAATATATCTGTTATCTGGCCAACTATCTTTGTATATAATATTACTTTACGTCTTTTATCCATTATAAATTTTGCCGGAATATTATAGGTTCTTTGCGTCATAGTGTGAACGAAATGCACCTCACTTTGCATACATCACAAAAAACAAACTTCTGAAGCCTGTTTTTAACTGTCTTTACACTAACATTAAATTTAATTGTGACTGTAATAATAGTGAAGGTATCTGTCGATCATAACAGGCCAAAACTGACAGATAATGGTCACCTGCTTGAGTTTTGGATAAGGTTCTGTCTTGTCCAGACATCCAGACAACTATACCAATAATTTAGAAGCGATTCCATCACATTCTACTAAATATATATGAAACACAACTCCAAACAGTCTGCTGTCATTGACCTGCTTCCATTTGTCCATGGCGTTGCAACAGAGTAAAATGTCTTCTTTAAAGTCCAATTGTAATTCATGAATAAATAAAAGATAGAGATGCAGAATCACTAAAAGCTATGGACCATAGTTTTTTATTTGTTAATTACTAGGGTAGGGAGACATTAATTTATATTTAATATAGCCAGAATTGACATTTAGAAACAATACGCACAAATAAATAAAGCGATCACTTTTACAGAGATATTTGGTTTATTATAATACGTATGAATGTTGTATCTTTGAAAAACGGTCCATTGTGCTCAAATAACATCTTTGTTAAAAAACAGTAATAGTATCTACAAAGCGAATATCGCTGAAAAGAAAAAAAGTTATAATTATGTGTCGGGAGAGAGACATACTGTTTTTTCATTGTTTATTATTCTTCTAACCACTTTTCAATCAATTGTCATTCCTTTATTTATCAGCGGATTAACTTGAAACCTAATAGGATTATACCTTGGTTAAATACGCCCAGATGCCTTTTTTATTTTTTTTATTTAGCCTTTTAAACGATTTTGTGTAATCAAAGGTAAATAAACTAAATACGTATAATTTGGGCACCTGTATTATCATATCGACATAAATAAAATTAAAAATTGACATATAACCATTCACGTACCCTACACACTGACAAAGAAAATATAGGATTTGTCCATTTTGAGTCTTCCGAGAGAAAACAAAGCTCACAAAAAGGCATAATTATATGAGTTTTAGTTAACTATTCTTCCGTATTTTGATCAGTTTACGTGGAATTTCATACAGAGATACTTTTTAAAGGGCCTATATACAAATATATACAAAGATGTGGAATGTGCCCATTTTGAGCTCTGAGGTCTGTGTTAAATAATTTATGTAAAATTTAACAGGGAATTTTAAAAACAATCAGAGGAATAGCTACGGGTTATATGATAGCAATAGTCTTAGCTGATATTTATACATACGCTTGAACTGAAAGTATTTAATTCTTGGTAAACTGGAGAGAATATCAGTTCATCGATCCGATACTGATTCAAGATGATGTATTTGGAGTGTGGAATGCTATTTTACGGTCTCATTTTTAATTTTCACGAGCTCCTTGAATACGTTTACCCATTCATAAAATTTACACTTGTTTATGCTATACCAGGTAGAAATTTACTGTTTTAAAATACTACAATTCAGGCCACGAATGGAGAAATCATTCCTGGTATTTTCAGCAAGCTCTTTGTATGCATTTTCATTCTCCCCTGCTGTAAAAATATATGTCGTTCTTGGATACTTCTATAAGATTGATAAAGTTTGTAAAAACAAAGAAATGTGGGAGGAGGCTAGGGAAAATCTCATGACTCTTTTGCGAAAAAAATATCTATTCACAGGAATTCATAGAAAGTGTAATAAGGAATTTTCATTGGTAAAAAAGAAAGCAGTCATAATGTTTTGAACCGTATATCTAAAGAAAACACATTTAAAGCTCATGCTACTGTACTTGGGTGGTTCCATACATAAGTGATAATATCACCACAAAACCAAAGACAGTAACTATAACATCAGACTTACTGGTTAAACTAATACAAAAACCAGGCATATTTGTTAAATCGTTAATAAAAAGTTCAGTATACAAGAAAGAAATACGACGTATGAAAAACAACTGCAATGCTACTACATATGAACTACATGATAGATACTATAGTAAAAACACTGCTTATGAAATAAATTGTGGTAGATGCTCTAATACGTATATAGGAGAAACTTGCCAACTTATCCATAATAGAATATCTAAACATATGCGTAACATTCAAAACCTCAATACTAACAATGTTATTGAGAACATTATGGGAAAAAAAAAACATGACCTACCATAGGCGGATAACATCTTATCGGATGTCAAGATCTTATCTAAATGACATAATTTTCTGGATATCAAAATTAAATCATCTATTTCAATCAAGAAAAATAAACCTAACTTAAACAAATACAAATGTTAGCCTTTATTGACAAAGTCTCTATACATAATTATAAGGATTGAACTATAAGTTCAAACTTTATTTTATTTATGTTTGTTTTTGAATTTCGCACAAAGCTACTCGAGGGCTATCTGTGCTAGCCGTCCCTAATTTAGCAGTGTAAGAATAAGAGAAGGCAGCTAGTCATCACCACCCACCGCCAACTCTTGGGCTACTCTTCTACCAACAAATAATGGGATTGGCCGTCACATTATAACGCTCCAACGGCTGAAAGGGCGAGCATGTTTGGCGCGACGGGGATGCGAGTCGCACGCCTTAACATGCTTGGCCATGTCGGGTCGTATTTTATTTATGTACTGACGTAATAAGATGACAAAATACTTACCAATACAAATATGAATAAATTTTTGGATACGTAACGTATTTTATTTATTTAACACTGTTGATTTGATTTTTCTTAACAATATAAATCCAAGAATGTTTGATATTTTACTAATATATCTAGTTTCTAAACACGTGTATCAATGTTCGATTTACGAATGACAGTTTTCAAATTTAGATTTTACTGGACTGGGCAACTTGTGGGTTATGTTCATTTACCTTAAATGCCTTTATCAACCCTTTGTACTTATCAGTTACCTCCTCCGTTTTACCATTCTCTAAATAACGTCTACTGCCGATTATATCCTCCATCCGTCCCCCTGGGTAATATAATCTAATTCTTTTCTCGCTATTTATCATACAGACTATCCTATCCACACACTTTGTCAAAGAATCACTTATTATTATAACCTCCTGAATGTTTATCATTCATATCCTTCTCTGTCCGTTTCGTTTCCCTCCTTACAATAGCGACTGATCTCCACAAGCCAAGGGCTGAAACATGTTACTCAACACAACATGTTTATTACAATTAAATACACTACTTTTAGCCTTAATAGTATTGTTTCTAGCTTCCTGAAAGTCTTTGCTAGCTGATGTATTCCTTGCATGTAAAAGCTTAAGTTCCTATCGAAATTTGCTGCCATTTCCCACAGTTTAAACTTCTCTTAATCTATTCCCTTTACTTTCTTCTCTAACCTGCAAACCTTATAAACAAATTCCACATCTTCACTGCTAACTACCTTAAAGTTACCTTCCAATCTCAAGTTCCAAAGTAAAATTCACTCATTGCGCCTATCACACCTAACAAAGTGTGAATGCTTAACTTACATTTACACGGAATTCATCATAACGATACCTTCTTGCAGATTCCAAGAAGTGATATATATGGCTTGCAATTTAATTGTGCTTTTCACGATTTTTCTGATGTCAAATGTGGCTGTGTTGAGATTGCCTGACGAAAATATATTGCAATTCACCTACGAATATTGGCCTCTTCATTTATTTTAATCCCTCTATTTTTAATATACCATAGTAGTATAAAATAAGACACATTTCATATCGGCTTCACATCTCGTCTCTACAAAAATAGTAGGAGAAGAGAGTTAGATGAAACTTAAGAAACATCTTCCCACCCCCACAAAAAGGAATAACAGTGTATTATCAATAGTGACGTTTTATTTAAAACTGAAAATTATTATCCTGATTTTTGGCAGTGAACAGTACCTGGAAGGTCTGTTTACTTTATTGGAATGCAATTTTTGGTATGTATAACGTCTCGTTTCTAAAAAAAACAAAGAAAAAACGTCTTTGGCCCAATTATTCAGTTTGTCCTTTTTTTCATTTTTTCAGTTCTGCTGAGAGCATTTTAAACAGTGACTCACTTCGAAGAATCACTGAAACAAGTATGTGTGAACTCACTATAAGTTATATTTATATACAGTAAATTACACGATTTGTATAGCAATGAGCCAGACAATTTTGCCTTATCATAGCTATAATATCACAAATGCCCATACTTTTTCACTGTTTTGCACCGTGTATGATCGAATATAAGGTGTCGCATTTCATGTCATAAAATTATCAGTCTTCCCGCAACTTCTATAATAAATACAATATAGCATAATACATATGTTGATTATCATGCAATTTACTTCAAAATATAACCATTCATTTACTATACGCTTATGCTTAAACAGTTAAAAGGCCCGGCATGGCCAGTTGGTTAAAGACATTCGACTCGAAATCCGAGAGTCGCAGGTTCGAACCCTGTCACACCAAACACGCTCGTCTTTTCACCCGTGGGGGGCGTAATAATGTGACTGTCAATCCCGCTATTCGTTGGTAAAAGAGCATCCTAAGAGTTGGCGGTGGGTGGTGGTGACTAGCTGCCTTCCCTCTAGTCTGACACTGCTAAATTAGGAACGGCTAGTGCAGATAACCGTCGTGTAGCTTTGCGCGAAATTCAAAAGAAACTAAACAATTAGAATGAATCAAAATATTGCATTTACTCTAGGTAAAAAGTGAAATAGCCTGGTGATTGAGACACTCGCTCGACAATTTGATGGTCAAGGGTTCGAATACCTTCACCTAATGTGCTCGCCCTTTCAGCCGATGGGTGAATTAAAATGCAACAGCCAATTCCAATATTCGTTGGTAAAAGTATCTCAAAACTTCATAGTGGCACTAGCTGTCTTCATTCTAGTATATCACTTCAAAATTAGGGACGGGAAATACAACAAACACGTAAATGCGAAAAGCAGATACAATGAAAAAGTTGTAAATGAATATGTATTTAGTTCAGAACGAATGCTGTTGTATTTTTTAACTTACCTTTACATTGTCTAATGGCGATATAGGAATTAGGTGAGAGTCCTTGGGAGATATTTTCAACGGAGAACATATTTGCCTCAGTCTTGAAATAATGTCACACACAAAAGTGGTGTTTGCGCATCTTTCTGCTACTGGTGATGATATACTAGAATCATTAAGTGATGCTGATTCCTCACCAAAAAGTTCATTTATTGACAACAAATTTGATTGATGCTCCGTGATTGCTTCTTTTTTCAATCCTAGCATTTTTTCTCTATCAACGAATTCTGTAAATTCTTCACCATTAAGTAAATCTGTGTTCACGTCTTGTATAGTAGATTCAACTTTATTCAAAAATCTCAAAGAAGCCAGTACAGGCGATAAACTAATTTTGTTTGATATTATCACTGGTGTTAAATTACTTTTTATGGGTAGCGTGTCAATGGTATGGTGAGAGTAATCTGTTTCCTTCGATTTTTCGGAAAAGGTTGTTTCAGAAATTTGAGATTCCTTCTCATGTTCAAGTTCTATAGACGTGAATGATTCTAACACATCATTTTCATTATCTAAATACGTAAGTCCACGTGCTGATGTCATGCCACTAGCTTCTGACGAATCTTTTGATATTTCTTTTTTGGTTTTGCCATCTTTCTTTCTTTCTTTATTCTTTTCTACGTTTTCGTTTGCAAAATGCTCTGGTTTATGACGTTCACTCTCTGGAGTTGAAGATAATTCAAAATCTGACGCTTCTGAAATTTCTACGTTGTCTGAAAAATGAGGAGAATACACACTGTATAAACCATAATTTTCCTTTTTGGAGATTTCTGTCATATTGCTGTTCTTTAAATTACAACTTAAAGTTTCTTCAACCACATATAAACCCTTATTTTCCTTCGTGTCATATATTTTTTCAGGTCTCCTTGTACTAGCAACATCGCCATTTTCATGCCATATTTTCCAGTCTACATTTTCATTTGACCGGTGATGGTTGTTTTCCTGATCTATTGAAACGGGCAGTTTTAAATTTTCAACATTATCATTTTGTTTTAATATAACAGCAAAAACTTTCTTGTCTTCTGAACAGTTTTTTCTCTTTTGTTTATTCAGTAGTTTTGTTGTTACATTTGAAGCTAAATCTTGAAGCTCAATTTCACCTCCAAACATTTCAAAATCATAATTATTGTTGTGATAGTCGGTTATTTTATTTTTTATGTCATCTCTAGATTCTTTGCCTATTGTGACCGCTTCACACATCTTCTCTTTCTTGTTATCATTCTTAACTTTATCAAAACGCTCTTTCCTGGATTTTTTGTTAAATTTATTGAGCATACTTTTTTGTAAAGGTTCTAATGAATTATGAAACGATTTCTCTTCTGATGCGTCCAATTGAGTGGAGCTTGCATTTTTATCTTTTTGAACTACATTGTTTATACCCTCTATTTCTTTTTCTGTTTGCGTATTCAGTGTATCATGTTTATTACATTTCAAAATATCTTTATACTTTTTCTCCAGATCTTGTCTGGACTGGAGAACATATTCGGTATCAGAATCACCCTCAGATAAATTGTAACTATTCATGAGTATATTTTCCTGTGTTTGTTCGTTAGTAAGTTTATTGATGTTATCAGGTTTGCAATTCTTGTAGCTCCATGTACACTTACCAGACAATAAGTCATCAAAATAACCTACTTTTGTTTCAGAGATAGACCTAGTTTTTCGCAAGTTTGGATGATGCAACTTTTGATAGCTGCGTTTTCCTAACTGTTTGATATTTACGGGTTTATTTTCTTTATCCATTAAAAAACTATCTTCTTTTTCATTGAGGTTATAGTTCAACTCGCTCACGTTGCATGGATTTCCTGATGTTAAAAAACCCGAAGAACTTTCTTTGTTAAGGTCACATTTTTCCATATCTAGTTTACGTGATTGGTTCTGACCAAAATCTATTTGTTCAGAATTCGTATAACAAAATTGTCTTTTAGAGTCATCTTTGACAGAGTTTTCGACATATGATATTTCTTTTCGCCGTCTTAAATCATATTTTTTTCCATTACCACTTGACAATTCTTCTTCAGTAGTGTTGCTTGCAAATGACTGATGACTTGACATTGGAAAATCTACCGGTGTAAGAGAAGGTGACTTTTCTTTAACTCGTGGTTCTTCAAAAAAACTCACTTTCCTCCGCAAAGCTTTTCTCTTCTCGCTGTCTCTATAATTTTACGTTAAGATACATATTTAACCAAATATGAACGTAAACTTAGATATAATACATATACACACACAAGATATCTACAATCTCTGTTACGGAGGTATTCTTAATGATCGTATCAACATTTCAGACAGTGCAAAGTGAGTTTGAAAGTAAATACACAAAATAAAACGTTCTCTATGAACTTTAAAAGACAATATTTTGCATACTATTCACTTTACTTTTTGCAAATTTAACATCAAAGATAAAAGAAGGATTGAAATATAAGATAGCATAACATTCTATAATTTCTTTCTTTTTTTACTCAATACCTCAATCTTCAATACTTTTTATCTTGGATCTATTAATTTCAAACACCTTAGTGCCAGAGAGAAAAATAAACTAATGTCCTTTTATTTTTCGTGAGTTGTATCATTTATGGCTTCAACATATCAAATTATCCTCAGCCTGTAGAAATATTAGCAAACATGCTTAATAGGTATTTCTGTAGAAGCAAAAAACACATAACTGATTAAAGTGTACATAAAAAGTCTAACTTTATATATTTAATTTTGGCATATTTACAGGTAAGCAATGATTAACATTTTATACAGACAATGATATAGACAATTAAATATTATGTTAAAACAATTTCAAACAGCCGATAAAAGTAATACGCTAACGAGTGTTTTCTGCATTTTACAATTTCAAAACTAGTTTCTGTTTCGATTATAGAAATCTATAATAATCATCCCATTGCTTAAATATTTCTGCTTAACCTAGGTTTATTTTCATAATTTAAAAATGTAGATTAAAATTACTATTCTGACATTTCTTTCCTAGCATTTAATACTTGAATAAAGGTTATGAAATTCAACTTAAAATCCATTAAATTGCCTTGATGTGAACTCGCCTGTTAATATAGACACACAGCATTCGAATATATGATAAAGTAACAGAAAAAAATGTTATAAACACATACATAGGCATATAGATGTCTACATCTATAGAGAAATCTGATAAGGTATGATCAATAACGTGACTGAAAATGTTCAGAATGGTATTTTTAAAATAAATCAAGTATGATATTAATGATACTAACGTCGCACATTCCAAAGATATACCTCTATTAAACTTCAAAAGTGTTGCTTTTAAAATTAAACTCACACTAAAGAAGACAAAAGTGGCATTGCATACTTTAATATATGTATATTTATTACGTGTTATTGGTATTTACTGAAATCAATATATTACATTTTCCTTAAAACAAATATAAAATTTAATCGATCATTGGATTCACTATTCTAGCTTCAGGATGGTAATGATGAGAAACAATAAAAACACCATACATATGACATTTTACTTAATTATTATACTATTTTCCTTAAAAATAAGTTTACTTAAAATGAATTACATGATTTTTAGCACATCACTTTTGACATCTTAAAATTTAACTTCAAAATGAGAAAGGATGAGCTTTAATATTGTTCAGTTTCCTTTATATTGAAATTTAAGTACATTTATTAATGAAGATCAGATTAAGTCGCGTAATATACTGCGATGAAATATGCATAAATGTTTGTAATTTTCCCCATATTCCTTTTACTTTAGTTTTGTTACTAAAAATAATTTAATTTCTGTGGTTTTGAATTATTCTCTTAAACAGCTGCTTTTGGCCTTGTCAAACTTCCTGACGTACTCGAATATTTCATGCCAACTGCCATAAATCAATAAGTAGTAATAAAAAATTACTACTTTTTTGATGGTTAGAAATATCCTCTCGTTAAAATATATTAAGCAAATAACATTAGTAGTGTAAAAACAAAACTGTGATCTGCTAGAAAAAAATAGCAGAGGCTACTAATTGCAAATGAACATTGTTAGGTATTATTTCTGATTTGAATAAACCAATCTCTAACAGGAACGAAGTTAAAGAATCAAAGAAGAAAAATAAAATTAAAGAAATAACAAAAAATCTAACTGTGACATGTATTGTTTTTACACTATAATAAAATTACTATATAATTTACAATGATAAAGATATTAAGGATTTTATCCAAACTAACTTTTTTAAAATTCCAGTAAGAAAATCATGTGATTCACCATAGTCATCTCGTGAAGATGAAAAACTACCACTTTCCTTCCAGTGTTTGTAGACATTTACAGTATCAAAATATGGAGAGGTAAAGGACTTTTTATCTTCTGTTAAATGATTACTACGTTTATGTCTGACGTTTGCTCCTGATTTAGGTAATGTACGTTTTTGTCATTGTTGACGAACTTTCCCTTTTATCTGTTCAGGTGTTAGGAAGGGATACAAAAACTTCAAACGTTTTGTTTCTTCATCAAAAAACTTGCTGAAACACTCCTTTGTCAATTTCTTTTTCTTTGGAGTTATATGAATTGATGCATCGAATTCGTAAACGTCCATCTTGAAGTTTATTGAAACACTCACCTAATGAAGGTAATGTATATATATATATATATATATATGCATATAGTGGACAAATAAACAGAAAAAGAGTAATGACACGCATTAATAATATATATATAGGTTACAAACAAAACCCATTATTCAAAAATTAACACCTGGAACAGGCAGATTTTAACACAGACAATGTTAATAAAAAAGACCCATTACGAATTGAAAGGAGCATTAAAGACATCAGCTTTTATTGTTTGGAAACTATACGTCCTTTATGGACATTTCCAAACATTTGCTTTTATGTTATAAATTTATTTAGCTCACTTTTACAACTGATCATAGATCAAGCCAAAGAATTTGGCTATTGTCGTTTGGAGGAGTGCACCATTCATATATAGTTCAGGGGGATATTTGTGAGTTTTGTTAGTTTTCTTAATACTACTTTTTAGGAATATTTATTTTGATGCGATATTTTTTACAGCATTCTACTATTTTATTCAATCGTGTTTCTAGTTTGACGGTAGCTAATTCTGGGATCAGTGTAATTTTCCAAATGGCAACATCATTTGCAAATTACAACGTATAACAATAAGTTGGGTCGTTTAGGGGGATATTATTGACATATATGATGAATAAAATAGGGCTAAACACCCATCCCTGAGGGACAATTTTCATTTTCAACGTAATATTTGACCATTATTCTACAAATGAATAATAATTTACTAAACATAACTCAAAATAATGGAATTTTAGGGCACAACTATAGCAATATACAAAAAAGAGATAATTAGTTATGCCCCCTAGTAGCACACAGACATGTCCACAGACGTGCAAAAAACCAGGTTTCGCTACCCATGGTGGGCAGAACACAGATAACTTCGTTTCTTTTTTGTGGGTATTTGGGTGTGTTGAATTTTTAAATACCCAGAAGGGTCAGGTGCACAAGACCTCTTCTTCCATCCCTAGCTTTCATGTCGGCTACTATTATGTTGTTGTAGTGCTTTTGGGTAACATAGATAGCCTATTTTGTATCTTTGTGTTTAACTTCAAACAGTCATTAGTTACGTCAATGTTAGTTACTCTTTACGAGTATAAGTTGAATTTGTGCGCCAAAAAGTATTTACAAATGAAAGGTTAAAACAAACCAGTAATTTTTTTTCTGTGGATATTATAATATTTAGCGAATGAAAAATTTTAAAAAAATGTACCCCTCATTAGTTAAAACTAGCTAAAATTAGAATTTTATTTTCGGTTATTTAATTAATAAGTTGGAGACCAGAAGTTCCAACTCATTCAGAATGATGTAAGAAATTCAAAATGTACGATCTGACAACAACCATTGAGAAATATCACACTAATGTTATACCTATCTCATATAATGAATGGTCTTAGTAATTATTTACTTAGAAAAAATATCCAGTGAATTTTAAATCTAATACTATAATTATCAGCTATATGGTGGATAAAAATTCCGGGTAAGGATTACACGTAACAAATACAACATTATAATTAATACATAAATGAAATTGTTACTTAGTGTAAAAAAGTCAAAGTAAAGTATAACGGCTTGACAGATGGTAAAAAGTGATTTTCTAATTAGAGAAAAAAAGAGTAAAATTCAGGAAAATTAATTTAACGTTTGACATTGTAATTCTTGATATTAAAATCATATTTCTTACATTATTGTTGCTGCTGTAACGCAATTTTTATCAAGAATTAATTTCTTCTTTATACTTGCTTAATCCCCTACCCCACGATGTCTAAGCAATAAATCTATGGGCTTTTAAAAATTTGGTTTCAACACTACCGGTAAACAAAGCACAAACAATCCTTTGTGTAGCTTTGTGCATAATAATAAACCGGTCGCCAGTGGTACAGCAATACGTCTGTGGACTTACAACGTTTAAAACAGGTTTCGATACTCGTGGTTGGCAAAACACAAATAGCTCAGTGAATATCTTTGTGCTTAACTACACACAATGTAATTATGATACTAGTATAAAATTTAATCGTGAGAGCTTAATACAAAAACTATTACGTGGTTCAAAATTTTCATATTAGAAAATAACTTTTATTTTAAAAACTGATTCATATTAGTTTAATTTTAGTAACCTAGTTCTCAATAAAAAGTGATCGGCCACTACTTTAAATTTTTTTCATACGACCTTTAAGATACCCGAGATAAAGTTTTGCACACCAACCATGAATAATGAATTTAAAATAATTGTATAGCTTCAGCGAGTACCACTGAATGATACTAAGTAATTAAGTACTGAAATTCATTTTACTTTACACCTCTCAATTCCTATTTTATTTTCATCTCGCAGTTAAAGACAGAATCTACTGGATAATCCGAGCTGTCTCTTACATGCAATATGAAAAAAGCTACTGACCTTTAATATATACAGTTTAGAATTATTACTTCTAATAACCACCAGAATAAAACTTAAAAACAATTGTGCAGTTACTGTTGAGTTTTATATCTGGATTCGTCTTTGGATTATCTTAAAGCCTATTATTGTAGAGACACTAACAAGGAAAATTTTAAAAGCTTATGTCATAGATGAAAAATAGTTTAGCTTTCTTCAAGATGAAATTTAATGTACTTGCACAAATGTTGATTTTAAACATACTCTATCTTTACGTGTGTGTGTGTAATTATTTAAACATCCATAAAGAATAACTATAACACATATGACAATAACACAAATGATACCGGCTTACAGTGAAAATAATTAATAATCCGTTCCCCATGACACAACAACTAAGTACGTTCGGCAAAAAACAATAAATGCATAAAGCTAGGACTTTACAGTTTAAGTAAAAAACACATCATATTAAGAACCCCGACCACGAAAAACTGACTCCTTTAGGCATCGCGGCACATTTTGAAATATTGCGTCACAGAAGACGCTGACTTGAAGAAATAAACTGTATGATTTTACTATTCAGAACCTTTTTTCATACTTTAAATTCATGAAGTATGAAACAAATATGTAGCTATATATAGCAGTAACGGTTTTAAAGGCTTCAGCGTTCCCATCTACTCCAGAATCAATATCATAATTTTGCTTTTTTCTACTCTAATTCGAGTTTAATCTTTCAAGTCACTTGTCCTTCTCATTATTATTCTTCCTCCATTTTCAGCATCATTTCTTCGCTTCCAATTAATATGATCTGCTTTATTCGAGTATGAATCCAATGATAAGCAGCATTTATAAAAGCTACAGGTAAAGCAGTCTACTTTCTTTCTTCATTTATGTTCCTGGCAAAGCATTTTACAGATTTCACTTATGAGTATATTTTTTGAATCAGAAGAAAAGCTTTTTTAGATCGTATTATTGGATTATGGTTACGTAGTCTGATGTTCCAATCAGTTTCTCGGTTCTGACGTGTTTTTCGTTAATTTTGTGTCAGTGTTTCGCGACAGAATGACAGTATTATTATTTTAAAAATGAATTGTTTGTCCCATTCCTTGCAATTTCAACGACCGACTTGAAATACAAAACTTTAATATAATCCACATATTGACTTTCTAAGCATTTTTAACCCAACTTTCAGAGTTATCAGCACTTAAGTGGCTTTTGATGGTGGTTCCGGTAGATGTTATACGTAAGGCTTGGGAAATGCAAAAATGTCTCTGCTTTCAAAAAGATAAATTGCGTTTGCTTTGAGCTGCAGTTAATCAAGAGAATTGTAGACCGATGACTAACAAAGTGACTGATCATAGGTTATTTAGGCTAAAAAGACCAAATTTACTTTTGGCGATTCTTAAGAAATAAATTACGATAATATTACGTTAGCTTTTGGTTTAACCATTAGTTATTTGAAAGTAATTGAACGATCGTAGAAACATGTTTCTTATATATGTTAGTGTTTATATATATATATATATGTTCTTAAACGCCCTTTTGTTATATGTCCGAAACATGAAACTTCTACCGTTTATGCCTTTTTTTGTTTTTAAAACTAGAATAGTGTCCATACACTAACCGTGTTATATGAATTCCCACTGTATTGAAGTGCGTTAAGATTTATGTGTCTCGTGTTATATCGTAATAAAGTATCTTGTTGGTTCAGCAGTATGTTTACGGAATTGCAATATCAAAATGCAGGGTTCGACTCTCCGCAGTGGGCAGAGTGTCGAGAGAGCACTTTGTGGTTCTGCAAGAGCAAACATAATCATAATACAATAAATTATGCTATCTGTTCTTTTCAGCGGAAATCTTCATACAACGAGGTATCTGCGTCATTGGCTCACCGACTGACAAGATAATAATAATAAAGTAACAGGTGGAAAAACCTAAGAAAACAGTTCAGTTACAACGTCCATTAATATGAGGATGTTGTATAAACCATAGATTAAGGGCTCCCAAATTAACCAGCAAGCATCAACAGTACTATTATAAGGAACTACTTTCTAGTACTGAACCAGCGAGCGTCAACAATACTCAATTTACATGTCTGAGAAGTAGCTAAACAGCTTCATATTAATTAAGAAGAACTGGCAATTTAAAAAGAAAATTGTGTAAGAATATGAAAAATGATAAATACATAGCTTGTGAAGAACAACTTACATCAAATAATGGGTACATTCGTTGTAACGATATCTGTAAAGGTTATTATCACTAGTGTGCTAATATATCTGAAGTAAATTACTGGAAGTTATGTGTGTTTTTCTTATAGCAAAGCCACATCGGGCTATCTGCTCAGCCCACCGAGGGGCTGGAAGTTATGAAACGAAAAAACAACAACAAAAAACGTCGTGATTGGTTCAAACTGTAAAAGTGCGAAAGCGAACGTACCAGAATATGTTTCTTCTCTACTTTCAGTAGATACGACAAACAATGTCACCAAGAAACATGAATAGAAAGAAACAGACAAAGTAAGCTACGAACCAAATCAACTAGAAAGTTTCTAGAAGACATCATGAAAGTAAGGATATTGGTATATTTCAGAATCATTAAGAGAAATAAATGTAAAATTAAGTGTATTACCTGCTCATAAAATGGAAATCACAGATGTTAAGAAATCTGCAATATCTGTATTTTGTCTGAACAACATAATAAATTTGTTAGTAAAATAAAAAGTGAAAAAATCCAGCAGAAGCTAATAGACAACTAAAGCTATTAGAAAATCATTGCAAAGATAAGAACAAAACAACATCTTTACTGAAAATTCAAGTGAATAATTTAGGTTAGTATAGTAGAAATCGGAATATTAGAAACATATACTACCTTGTATAATATATAACTTTCGCTCACAAAACGCTTTCTCAATTAGTAATGCCCTTTATCAGCACAATTTTATCGCTCGCCACTAGTAGCTTCATAATTCCAATTTCTTTACTATTTCAAAATGAAAATAATTATGCAGCAACTTTCCACCAATAAGAGTGCGACACTACTCTTTTCATAACTAGCGCACTCTATAATAATACACTTGATAATCTCTTCTTAATTAGCAATCATTCTTTTAATGTATTTGTTTTCATTCGCAAATTTTGGAATAATTGATTTCCGTGCAATTTTTTTTTTTCTAGTTAGTTTGTGTCTCTTTTATATACACTCACAATTTCAAGTAATTACTACTGCTACTACGGTTCCTGTTCAGACAGCATTACCGACCACATCTGCAAGGTCTGGCGCACAGTTATCGGTCAATGACGTGACTTCTATGATTTGTAGAGAATTCTCTCGTTTTAATCAGCAATCACCACCACCTGAGAAGTATCGTGTCTTGCCTGCACCTGGTGCGTCTGACAGGACGATAATTTGGATAAACTCTCCCCCCCTCTTATTTATGCTTCTCAGTCGCAACAGGGAGGCAACAAGAATTGTATGTTGTGAATAAGGTAGCTGAAATATTTGAAGACAGCAAATGTAGAAACTCTTTTATTAAAATTGTCAATATTCAAAACAAACATATTCTTTTCAGAAAGAAAAGGGTAGTTGAAACTAAAAAAACCATGTTGATTCACAAAGGGTGTAATAGATAAAATTAAACAAAAAACATCACAAATCTAAGAAATTTAAATTGACTGGTATTATAGAAGATTTAGAAGATGAAGAAAATTGGTCAAACAGAAAATTATGACATCTAAAAGAATGTATGAAAAACTGGCTGAAAAAATTAACAGTGACATTAGGGGTAAACAAAACGGGGATAAAACCCTTGAGAATGATAGAGAAAGGTTTACATCTGATTATTATAAAATGGTTATATTAGTAAATTATACTTTTAATTCAGTTTTTATTAACAAAGAATTAAGCAGTATTCCTCTTCTTGAGCAATTGATAGACAAAAATATAGTTGTATAAGATAATTCTATACATTCTGAGCATGTTAAAGTAAAATTGGGAAGTTTAAAGAAAGATAAACCTCATGGAGATAATACTTCCCCAAAGGTTTTAAAGGAGATCAGGAACTGAATATGCGAGCCACTTATCACATTTTGTGTAGGTCCTCAAACAGTGGACAAGCACCAACAGATCGGAAATTAGCTAATATAACTCGTATCTTCAAGTGAGATCATAGAAGTTGTGAAAAACAAATTTTAGAAAGTCTGATTAAATATACTTTGCAAAGCCATTTCACAAAGCTAAGACTTTTATCGTATAATCAACACGGTTTCACTAAAGAAAAATCTTGCCTTACAAATCTTTTGACATGTTTTCAAAATGTTAAAGCATATGTAGAAGAGGGTAAGAGTGTTAGGTGATTCTTTGAGTGGTGGTTTATGGCGCAAAAGAAGTTGTTTAAATACAAAAATAAAATATCTTACAAGATAACAAATCAATTCAAAAACCAAATAAAATTTCCAAATCAGGTAAAAACTTAAATATAATTAAAAAGGCCAATGACCTGTAATTATTTAAGAATTAAAGTAAGTTGGAGAATGTTTAGCCGTAAACCTGTAGAAAAGACATTTAACATGATGCCGTCGCCCAGAGTCACAACGACAATGTGACTGTAAAATGTGGTTATTCCTAATTCAGTGTCATAAAAGTTACACATTGGTGAATCAGTCCCAGATAAAAGAAAATGGTGAGCTAAAAAACAGCGAAAAATGAGAAGCCTAGCAAAAACAATCTTCTCCTTTTGATCCTTATAGAAACAAGATGACCAAAGAGCGACAGAAGGTTTGATCTGGAAAAGCTTGTTATCACATTGCTCACTCCAAGTCGACTGCCAACTGGCATGAAGCCGAGCCTTCAACACAGGATTGTAGTACATATACGGGATAGATACGGTTGAAACGATACCAGAGCAAATACCAACGTGGCTAAGCATTTAGGAAAACTAAATACAAGTAGCATATAGAAAAAACGGACCAGCTGTTGTTGAATATCGACTAGAACAGGATGAGAACTAATGCAAAGCGATTCCAGGGCCAAAAAGTTAAGAGAGTCGGGTAAATAGTACAATCTGTGTACTACACAGCTACTATGCCATCCAGGCCAAGAAAAAAAAACGGCATACAACTCAGCAGTGAACACAGAAACTTTAGAGGGGATCCTAAAGGCAACTACTGAGCTACAACAAAGCATGGTAGATCCCATAGTCACTTGATTTTATACCAACTTTATAAACAGAAACGAAAAAATGGTTCGAAAGATGTTCGGCAAAAAGAAAAAGGTACTTTCAGTCGGGAATATTCGCCTTCTTCAGAAGACTCAAAGAAATATCACAAATGTGGATAGTAATAAGTTATGGTGATATGAGCTGATCAATGGAAAAAGCAACATCTTTCAATGACACAACAAACTCAGCCAGTTCTGCCTGATTATGAAGACCATAGGAATAATAGCAAAGCATCTATTCCAAAAAGCACAGCCCATTGAGGAGGAAAGACACAACTTCAGGTGGGATGCTGTGGTAAGGATTGAAATTTAATAGCATAGTGCAAAAAAGTTAAAAATGGCAGGGGTGAAAAGCAGGTTTCTGGGATCAATGTATAAATTCATGATTGGAGAAGTGCAGAAAGCCTGTACGCAGAGACAAAGCCCCAGATGACGAATAGCATCCAGTATTTTCAAGGCCGAGATACTGGAAGAACAACAGATCAGAAAGCTATAGTCCAGTTTGGAGTGAATGAGGGCAAAATTGATCCTGAGCACAGAACATCAATCCTCTCCCCAAAAGGTGGAAGAGAGGACACAGTGGATGCTCAGTAACCTCATACACTTGACATGTAGTTGCTTGATATGAGGAATAAAGTCAGCTTACGGTGAAACATAAGCCCCAAAAACATTGCCTCAGAGACCACAGAAAAAACAGCTCCTGCAGAAAAAAATGGGAAGATGTCGAACCCACACGTACTGTCGAGTAAAAGGTTCACAATAAAAATGAGTGAATGGCTACACAAACCATATGAGTTGAGGTCCCGCAAAATGTCATACCTTCACATAGTGTCGTAAGCAACTTCCTGGCCACTGAAGAGCAAGATGGAAAAAGGATGGAAAACATGCTTTCCACTGATCTTCCAAGTCTTATCCCAGATGATTTTGGAACTAGTGATAGAAGAAGTGCTAGTTGTGAACTTAATATAAGACTCCTTTTGGCTTTGATGCCTAACCTGCCGAGCATTGGTATGGGCCCACTGATAAAGAATGCTGCTAAAAAGAAAGGGGTACTGTCAGAAGATATCCCAGGCCCGTTTCTCAGCCTTCCATGCCTTCTGGCAGGCAAAACTCAACCATGAGTTAGAATACCATGGAAAACGTGTCGTGACTTCAGGAATAGATCGAGCAGCTGTCTGGACAATACAGTCAGTCACTGTTCCCATGCAGTAGTCTATCAATGACAGAAAGACGATAGAGTGATAAAGTTCTTACAGAACAATGAAAGAGAACAAGTTGCACTGGTTCAACTTCCACTGAGGTACATGGGTCGGGTGGAATTAATAACAGACAATATCC
Source organism: Tachypleus tridentatus (assembly GCF_004210375.1). Lineage (NCBI taxonomy): Eukaryota > Metazoa > Arthropoda > Merostomata > Xiphosura > Limulidae > Tachypleus > Tachypleus tridentatus. The sequence goes on from NC_134837.1 coordinate 92,317,672, forward strand.
CTAACAACAATAGGTAAATGATCACTGCGCCATGGGTCACTGTAAATCCTCCAAGAAAAGTGAGAAGAAAGTGGAGAGCAACAGACAGAGAGATCAATGACATTAAAACACTGACTAGGTTCGTGAAAATAAGTATAAGATCCAATATTAGAGAAAGAAAGCTCTACAGAATAACCCCTCCAATCAGCATCAGCACCATCCCAGAGGGGATTATGCTCCTAAGATTAAAATGAGAGCTGGAAATTGTGCAACAAGAACACCAAGGTTTGATTGATCATAAGTCACTCTAGGAAACAGATAGAAAGAGCAAACAGCGATGGTACAACTCAAAGTTACAGCCTCCAAGGGTGTATCGTGTGGTAAAGATAGGGTGACCACGTGCTGGTCGACCAGCAGTGGCACAACTCCCTGCACTTGTCGGTCACACAACCTATCAATTCTGGTATAACAACTGCCAACAGGTGACTGAATCGCCAGGTTTAAGAAATATTTCCTGTAAAGAAAGACATACACACGATGATAAGAGCCTATTAAGGCCTTAACATCATTCAGGCTAGAATGGAAGCTTCGACAGTTCCACAGTATCCAAATGGACATTTTTACTTATGTGGGGGAAAACTGGATACAGAACCCTTCTGTTTACAACTACACAATTTGCTATATTAGAAGAAGGTCTATTGACCTTCATAGATCCAGGGTCGAGTGGGTAGGTCTCTGTCAGCAGACACAGATTCAGGGAACTGAAAGTGCAAACGAATAATTGTTCCAAGAAGGTGGACCTGAGCAGATGCCAAAAGCTTTGACCAAAGAACCTGGACCTGGACAGTGAATGGAAGAAATGGTGGGCAGAGATAGAAGTAGATGTTGACTTGTCAACTTGCTTATCCATAGAAGGCAAAAGTCTCTCCACCTGGTTGGCAAACAACTGTGTTGGAGGCACGGAAAGATCTGTCTACCCTCCCACTGTAGAAGTGGAAAGTAGTGCAACAGCATAGATCCGAGATGTAGTTGCAGACAATAACTTCAAAGTCTTGGTATAAGAAATATTGTTAACCATTTTCAAACACTGTACCTCTTTTTCCTTTCCCATGTAAGGAATGATCTTTGCCACCACAACGAGCACACGTCATAGAACTTTGACAAGATGCTCTCAAATGACCAAACTGTTGACACTGGAAACATCTGTGAGAGTAATAAATGTGTGGCCATACCTAACAATTCAGATAATCTGCCTTGACGAATGCAGGTGGACGTGGTGATGTAAATATTAAAATTAAGACAACTTGTCAGCAACATAATAGGGAGGATCTCTAACTCGGGAATGTTCTTCAAATCTCTTTCAATAATTACTCCTCAAGAGGAGAATTCATAGTAGGATGGGAAGTAATCACAGTGGTTATGATCCCAATGGCCTTAGAATTCAGGAGAATGTTGGTGTATTTTGGTACAAATGTTTCCACCAAGATGTCCCCAAAAGGTAGACTTGAGAGAGCGAGCAAACCCATCTAACCCCTTCTGAATGAAAAAAGGAGACATTTTCTCTAAGGATTTGTCAGATAAAGAACAAAGGATTAAAAATTGTGGTAGAGAATCTGACAGCGGTGGTGGTTGTGTAAAAGAGACGTCTATGCGTGACTGTTTACCTAAAACTGTTTTTTACTATTTTCTTCATGTATTTGGTTATCCAAAATAAACAGAAAAAGATTCAGTGCTCACTGACCTCACCCACCCTGGAGTCCTATGAGGAGGCATACTACAATGCCAAACAAGGATACTGCGGCAATGCCAGGGTTTTGTAAGCACTATACCCAAACACCAGCATCACACAAAATGTTCACAACACCTGCTTAGAATGCCCAACACAGGTATCAAATTGACACTAGCCTAGCAGGACCAGCCAAATGCCCATGGAGCCGCCCCAAGCCCACCCATCTACAAAGTGGTGTGTTGGGTTGAGCCCCTCAACCACCAAGATTATCTCTTACCCTTCACGGGTCACCACGCACGGCAAACAAGTGGGTGCATGTTTAGATCCCAGAGGAGATAAACTGAAAATACAGAACCTTTCATGGGAAGTCCCCTCACCATGTACAGGAAACCACCTCGAGAATTAAGGATGTTAATTTGGTGTATCTGGATTTTCAGAATACATTTGACAAAGTATCACGTAAAATGATTGTAAAGAAACTCATTTCCTTAAGTGTGGGGATTAATTAACTACTTGGATAGAAGAATGGCTTGATAGAAGAAAGCAGTGTTGTTATAAATGAAGTTTAGTCAAATTGGATTAATGTTGCAAAAATGTACTTCAGGGCTCAGTTTGAGAACCATTTCTCTCTTTGATTTATGTTAATGACAGATGAATGAATGGTCGATACAGTACTTACATTTGCGGTCTTGAGTATTTCTAGCTGCGAAGAGGATGCTTTTGCTCTACAAAATGATTTAAGTCACTTACTGAGTTAGGCAAATAAATAACAGATATGCTTTAATTATGGTAAATGCAAGTTATTACATGTGGGCTATCATAATTTGAATCATAAGTATAACTTGGAAAGGAATAACCTTAACAGTGTCATGAAAGAAAAGGATCTTGATATAATGGCTGAGAAGACTCTTAAGCAGTGTTGTTGCTAGTGATAGGGCAGATAGGATTTTAGGTTGTATCTATACAAATACTGAATACAAATATAATATTATAGTATAGGTTACCAGTTAGGCCACATTTGAAGTATTGTGTTCAGTGTTTAGCTCCTGACCTTAGGAAAGATGATGAAATGTTGGAAAGGGTTCAGAGAAGGGTTACTAAAATGGTACCTAGGATGGATGGGTTGTCATATGTAGATCGATTAAAATTCTTAAAATTGTCTTCTCTTGAAAAAAGAATAGTTAGAGGGGATCTGGTTGAAGTGTTTAAGATTTTAAAAGGAATTGATAATGTTGGTTTATAATTTGACTTAGGAAAATGGGGCAGCCAAGATAGACCAACATATCCCATTTTATCAATAAAAATTGTTATATCATTTTGAGTGAAATGGCCAAGCCTAACTCACCCATTTATTAAGTTGAAAAATCATGTATGTTCAGTTTTGTCTATCTACTATCCCCTATGATTTTACCCCTACCCTCCTCGGTGACAAAGCTTTGGATTTATATCTGGTTACTCCACCTTCACCAGATATTGGAGTTCATGCTAGTCATTCGGTCGAACAGTTAAAATTGGGAGTAAGAATGTCTCATCACCTACATAGATCAGATTAACATGCTTTTGTTTTCATCATGTCAAATACTTCTTTTAAGAGTCAAATAAATTAGAAAATCTTATACCTTTGTAGGGTTTGGACCCTATTACCTAGGTTTCATTTACCCTAACTGAATTTTCACATCTTCATCTTACCATTGCTGCTATTCTCCATGACTCATCATCCTTTCTTCTTTTGGTAGAAGCTATTCATCTGTCTCTTGAAAATCCTTCTCATGAATCTCATAGGTTTCTCTTTACTGCTACGGCTCGTTTCTTCTCTTCAGCCATAGCTTTACAGATATGAATGATAAGCTATTGGGAACTTTTCGGTCGTGATGCTTCATCATCCAAGGCTCATTTACACACTTCCTTTTTTTGTATGGTTTACACACATTACCATTTTTCTAGCAAGAAGTTTGGAGTCCAAAGTTGAATCAGCCCACTTATATCACTCCATTTTGTCTTTAGCTTTTCGTTTGTTCCAGCCTCCTATTCCCTGTATCAGTGGTATGCCCTTCTCCTTCTACCCCTCTGCTAGTCCAGCTGCTTATTATTCAACTTTGTGCATCATTTGATAGCCCAGCATCAGTGTCTTGGTACTCAGGTCAGATCTGATTGAGGCAAAGCTATTTCACTACACCTATTTTTGGAGGACTTTACGGAGGATCCATTTTCTTTCTTCCCATCATTATCTTCCCTCCAATTTTCATCCCCTCTTTGCGGGATCATCTATTATGACAGTTTGTAAGAGGTCGTTCTAGATTTAATTTGAAAATATGCCATTGAATGAGAAATTTTTTCATGTCTGGAGTTCTATTCTGGTTGAGCTGTCGGGTCTCAAAAAGACAAAATACTGACATGCAGTGATCATTTTATCATTTCTGAATCACTTTATTATCATTCCCAAGTTCACCATCGAGCCATACTTAACTCTACATTGAGTATTCACTCCAGAACTGCGGATGATGAAGAACAATGTGTCAGATGCTCATCTGCATATTCCCATCTCTTCAGCAATACAATATATCTTTGCTTTGTTCGTTACGGGTGCATTTAGTTAATGTAAAGCTCTTCTGTTTGTCCTAGTCTCGGCCCCTATATATTTTGCTGAGAACTTTGGTCACTTGCTTGACTGCGTCCTTCCTGAAGCCTTCATTTTCACCATTTCATAGATGACTGGATAACGCTGGCATTCTCATAGATCAACTCTGCATTCAATCCTCAATTTCTTCTTCAAAAAATTACCTGAATCAATTAGCTCACAAACGTGGAAACGTCTTTTTTCACATTCAACCAGTTTCTGGTTCCTCTGAGTGTGTTTTTCAATTCTCTTTCCAGTTGGATCCAGATTTCTTAACTTCATTTGAGAGATAAGGAATGGCTAGTTTACAGCCTCGTCACCTTTTTCTTCTTTAAAAGGATTCTATCTCTTTCAGGAAATGGACCTCTCTTAAAATGCTCAGTCTTCATGGTCTTGCTCATGCCATATTCAGTTGGATTTACCTTAGCAATGGAGCCTTGTACAAAATTCCTTCGAGACTCCTCTTACCATTCCCTCTCATTTCTTATGGATTTTGCCTAGTGGATGATCTGGATGAATAATACAGTGGGATTGCTATTCCTCTGCCTGGTCAGAACCCTCTAATGGTATCTGACCCATGTATGGTTTCTATGTCTGTTTATTTATTCCCTGAAACCCTACTGTTCCAAGCGATCTTTCCCCCAGTACTCTTATGGGTTGGATTCATCAGGCCAATTGCCCAGCATATTCATTCCTTTCTCAAGACGACTGTAGTTTTTTTGGGGTCTTCTCTTACCAAATCTGTCACTTGACCATGTGCCTGATATCCCATTTCTGTCTTCCTATGGCGAACATATTTAGGTTTACCCTGCAGACTTTTACGTCCCACTACCTCCAACACTTGGCTGTTTCTTGCTATGATGGTTTTAGCTTATCTCCAGTCACTATTTTACACATTTATGTTTCTTTGTGACTGATAAGTACCCTTCTTCTCCTTTACAGGAGACTCATGCTTATATGTTATGGATCTGCTCTATGGCCAGTGATGTCTGGGCAGACACACTTAGTGTTAAATCTGCACTGTATGTCCTACTGAAGCACTCCTTACAACGGACCTGATGTACAATTGTAGATACTTTCAAGTGTTGGTTGTTTGATTCTGTCCTGTTGCTATATGTATATATATATATATATATATATATATTTACACAGATGTCTATATTTCTTACATAACATATCATGACATACCATAGGTAAATTTTCTGCACAATGTTGAGAAGGGATGTTCTGTAAGATGTGTCATATATATATATATCAAAATCTCTTGCATCTTAAATATGTTTATTTCAGACTGTAAACTCATGGAATTCCCAAGTAAAACAGACAGGGACTACTGCCCATCTCTGATGTTCTATGGTGTTATGCTTTCCTATGTTTAATTCCAGATGCAACCAGATACTGGTTGATTGACCCTATGCATGTAGTAGCTCAAAATAGGGTATAATGGTCACCCTTACACTGTCTTCAATCTGTAGGCCTCCAAACTTTCCAACAACTTTTCCCACTGTTTTCTTCCAAAAGAATAAGAAGGCTTTTGCCACTTACCAGTTCACAATTGCGGGATGGTGGACTATGAGAAGCAACTTCCGGAATGAAACACAATTTCACTCAATTGAGAGTAGGATGTTGGCATTCTGCTGGTGTCTAGGGCATGACGACCTTCCTACCATGGACCTGATGTATAATTCTAGTTGCTGCCAAATAACTAGATAAAAATTAAATTTACACATGCACAAAAGAACACTATGGTCTTTTTATAGTAAAATTTAAAATAATATTTTCTACCACAATCGTAAGTGCTTCACAGCGGACAGAAGATTAATAACAACAAATTGGTTAATTATCATGTAGTCACATTGTAGCGGAACTATGCTATTAATATTTGATATCTCAGAAACAAATGCAAAATATTAAAATTCTACACAGTCAGAATGAATAAGGTTAACGATGCGATGTTAAAATGTGGTGGTTATTAGCTAGAAAAAAAACCAGCATTATTTGTTGATTGTATTTTAGTTTCACCACGAGGTAAATCAGCGGCAAATCCGCAAGCTTACGATGTTTAAACATTTGTTTTTAGTAATCGTGATGGTAATAGCAAAAATACTATGTTGTGTTGCTTTGTACTGAGCAACAACTAAATTGTTTTATTTTCAAGTTAGGTTATTAATATTATTTATAAATATTTACGACTTTAGTTCAAAACATAAAAGAATTATATTGTCAAAGTATACACTGATGTCCGGCTTTAGAGTCAAATTCGAATAACAAAAACTTTGATTCAAATTAAACTTTAACACCCGAAATAGCTTTCAAAGCATGTAATTTCAGGAGTTGTAGGCGCAATTGTGATCAGTAGGATAAAAGTAAAAGTAAAAAATCAGTAAAATCACAAAGTTTTATAAATTAAACATGGTTTATTCGATCTTAATAAATATTAGCATACTTGCGTAATTAGTTGTTATATTGAAACGAAATATTCAAAACTGGTCTAGTTTTGTTATCATATAGCCTAAATTACCCAAATTTAGACCAGTGTCCGAAATATTTTTAATCTACTATAGCCTAAAGCATAACACTAAACGTAAATCATCATTCTTCGTAGTCTAATTAGTCCTCTGAGAATATCATATTAGGGATGCGTAAAAATAATATATTATATTTATTTCTCTTCTCATTCGAAGTCTCCAATGAGTTATTTAAGAGTAATTTAGTTAAAAATAACTCTAGTAAAGCGTAATTTCAATGACTTTCGTTAAATCTAAATAGCTTCTTTGCTTCGCCATGTTAGTCATAGACCTAATGATAAAGACTATGCCTGGTGAGCTTAGGCCTAACTTTAGTCGTGAAGCATCACATCTAATTAGCTTAATAATACAGCAAAATATTTATTTTTTATATATCTTTACATTTATAAGATAAATGCGTTTTAATCTTAAACGTGTACAAGATTTTTAAAACAATAATCAAATTTACCTTGTTTAGGTAATAAGCCAAATATTCCTTCCTCAACAAATGAATACAATCTCAGTTGTAAAATTAAAGCTGCACTGATATTAATGTAGTCTAATATTAACGCTGTACTATGATGCAAAAAGTTTTGATTTATTAAAAATTCCCGCCTTTCCTGTCTTTGCTTAAGTTTTATAATCTTTTGCAAGAATTTTATTATTTTATTTATTTATTTTCCTTGTATGGGTAACATACTTGAAATAAGTAATAACGATATAAACCATAATAAAATACAGTTTTGAGCAAGGAAAAGGCAAAATTATTAATTTAGCAACTTTTATATCTAATATCTCTAATACATCGAAAGTAAATTGATGTAAAACATTTACAAGTCAAAAGGCCTTATTACTATTTCCTCAATCTGTTTATCTTAAGTATAAAGTTATCGAAAATGTTTAAGTTAGAAAAATATGTTGTGAATGTATATGGGGATTTTCTCCTATAATGTAATTCAAGATATAGATATGCCAATTTTAAGGGCCGAAAACATTGCTAGCAGCGACGATACCCAATTGATTACTTTGGACAGGAAGGTCGTATAAAACTCTCTGTAGTTTCGTTGTTACTCTTAATACTTTATTTTACTTTTTAAATAAATAAATACTATTTATGTATTTATTATCATTGTAGAGTTCTAGTAATTCTTCTGGTAGAAGACTGTGGTTTTGACACTTTACTTCAAGTGATATATGTTTCATAACTTACCAGATTTTTTGTTGTTCTTGTTTTTTATGCTTTGTGATTTTTTAAAGTATTTATATTTTATTCAAGAATTTTTAAATATCTGCAAATACTTAAATTTTAAAGAAAATAGTTGGTATATGTGTAAAAGCAGAATATAACACATTTTGTCAATGATTGTAAGGTATCTTTGACTTAAATATATTAGCATAAAATACCCAAGTTATGCTATGAGGTTCATAGGCCTCTTCATAATTTTCTCGTGATCCAGTACAACGATCGAGTTCCTCCGTTGTTCTCAATTATTTCTCTAGCTACCGACAAAAAAAAAAAAAATCATTAAAGACGTATAGACATCAGCCTGTGGTACTTAAGGACATGTTCCAAGTTAGTATCTCTAGATTATAAATGAGGACATTAACACATATGACACCCTGCGATATCAAGGGAGAGGGCAGTAGTATAGAAGTCAATCTCAGATTCAGTTTCAGCGATCCTGCAAACATTTTCTCGACACCTTTCTTCTCTGTGTTGTTTTCCAAAAATGTTTTAGATACCCTTGGCACCTTCTTTGTAGGAAGAGCTTCGTCAAGTAGACAAAGACATTCGAATTTGCTAGCTAAGTTTAAACATGCTATTTATAAAATGGTAGGTAGCTGAACAAAGAGACATACGAACGTGATGTACACACAAAATTCGACACAATTACAGGTTAAGCAACCTGAAAATCTACTGCTACACAACACATTGTACTTGGATTACTTGCTGGGGACGTTTAAGCCTCCTGTATACCTCCTTCATAGAGGAGTACGGCATATAAACAAGGACATTTCCCGAGGATAATCCAATTTTGTCTGCCAAAGTTGGTCCTGTTAGCGCCAAAATTGCAGGATAAGTTAGCTGGACATACATACATGCAAAACTACAGGCTGAATTACTACAAAAAATACTAGTACATTCGATGTTGCCGTAGCTATGGTGGGTTAATAAAAAGAGCGTCGGCGAAGCACTGACATTTGAGAAGAGTAACCAAAAGTTAGAATTGCGTGGTTATGGCTAACTACCTTTAATCTTAATCCAGTCTAAAATTATGAACAGTTAATGCAGATAGTCCTTGTGAATTTATTTGCGAATATTTGATGGAAGCAAACAATTATAAATTACAAACCAACAGTAACTATTTACTTATACAATGAAAAAGTATGTTTAGCAAAACAATGAAACTTAACTCGTTTTCTACATTTTTTACAGACGTTTATTACACTATGCCGATCGTTGATATCTTGAAATTAATACTAATATCTAAATATATTAAAAAAATTAGATATATTAAACGACATTTCTACTACATTAATATTATATATAGAAAATAAAATTCGTTTGAAGCTATAAATGTATGCATTTTATATAGGTAACAATCCACGCGAAAAATCGGCGTTTTATTCCCCGACAGGTTTACGTTTATATTTCATCTTATATAACAAACAGATTCAGTTATATCTCTCTTACCATAGATTAATTAAATGTACAATGTTCATTTGTTGCATCTCATATTGAAATAGGAATCTTTTTATCAAATAAATTAAAGCATGAAGTAAATACCTAATGTATTTTAGGTTTGTTTTTATGGTGAGAAACGTATTTTACATCAATCCATGAAAATGATTTACACTTTATGTTTGACTTTTCTGGAGAACGTTTAAACCAAGAAAGTACTGTAATTAGATCAAGCTTTTCTAATTTCCAGCTACACCCTACCAAACTAATACTTTAGTCCTCCAGTGAGACAGCGGTAAGTCTTAGAATTCACAAAGCTAAGTCAAGGGTGAACACAGCAGATAGCCCAATGTGGTTTTGCAATACCAAAACAAACAATGATATATTCAAGTGATTCATAGTATGTTAGCCTGCTGTAAAACTGCTAAGCTATCATTAAAATGTAACATTTAGTTTGAGGAATATGGTATTTATCTTATGTCTGAATATTAAACTTACAATAATATAAATTCATTCTAAACACCTCGAATGATTTTACTTTGTAAGAGTAAGCAATCACCTTATGATATCATAATCACCTCAAGCATCTCCAATAGATGACACCACAACGAACTTTTACAAAAATAAAATTAGCAAACTACAACTTTATAAATGTAAAAACGGCTCGTTTGGGTTGAGAAAATATTTTACGTAGAGAAACGAACAACGTTTTGACCTTCTTCGGTCATCGTCAGGTTCACAAAGAATAAATGAGGTAACTGACTGAAAGCTGACCACATGTTTGAAAGAGGATGTGTAACTGAGTATCGGAATGTAGAGGGCGGTGTTAAATGCTTGAATATATAATTTTCTATTATTTATTTTATTTTTTAATATAGGTATAAAGGTGTTCCTTTGTATTGGCTTATTTTGGGTTTAAGTTGTTGCATAAGTAAGGCTTCTTAACCTGTATATAGTATGACTGTTACACATGAGTTTAATAATAGATTAAGATTAAACTAAGTCCAGTTTCTGTATTGTCTCGTTCACGTTTTGTCTTCGTCTACCCACCCGGGCGTCATGTATTGTGCATGTCACTAGGTTTAAGTGACTTACATGCAAAAGTATCTTTTGTTTATGTTATACCAATTAATGTTGCATAAACTTGTAGATAATAACACATATATTAATAATATATAAGTTTTAAGTTCTTACTTTTATAAGGCAATTTTTTTTAATCCTAAATTTTCCTTAATGTGACTCACGTGATACATTTTCTATAAGCATTCAATCTTCTCTATTTTTATTAACCACCTCTCCAATAAGTACGAAATTTAATGTAAATTATTTACTATAAAATCATTATTGCTCATACAAACCATAATGTTTTATAGCTTTCAATTTTGTTTTGTTATAGAACCAAATAGAAAACCAGACCCCTCTTGGAACACCTACCTGTCACAATCCTCACTTTCAGGATTTACTAATAGTTCTCTCTTACTTTTTATTCTATATTACGCTACAGTGGCACATCGTAATGTCTGTGGAACTACAACGCTAAAAACCGGATTTCGAAACCCGTGATGGGCAGAGCAAAGATAGTGCATTATGGAGCTTTGTGCTTAATTCAAAACAATAACGTTTTATATTATCTATAACAAATAGAAAGCTAAGACTTTCATCTACCAAATGACGTGTTATATTACGTTGTGTTCTGAGAAATATGAGTTTCTCTTCTAGTACAAGCTTCTTGCCATAGAAACGATAACGATTAATTTGGATGAATTTGTAACAGCTCTTGTCGCATAATGAGAAAGCCAGAAAACTGTGATAGTGAGAGGAGATTGTATGTTTTTGCATGTTATTATTCTATATTATTTGGTACATTATTTAATTAAATACAAATTTTTTTGTGCATTACTACCCGTTTATATGAATAAAGTAGGGTTATGTGTCTTTGACAGTCGCCAGCGAAAGAAAGGCAGGCTAAGTTCTTGTTTATTGTTTTAAACGTTATTTTTATTTATTATTATAAAAGTAAATACAATATAAAAATAGAAACATCTTTAGGTTACTTAAAGTTAGATTAAATAAAATAAATATAATATAATAAAAATGTTACTCGAGGCACGCACGCGAGCATCTTGTGGGTAAGGTAATTCGATAGCGTAACGTTAGCTCCACGTTCCCTAAGTGATTTACAACTTATAATGGCGAAAACAGTAGTTAGACACAATTTAAAAGGCAATAAAGCAGAAAAGTCTATTACAAATAGTTGTATAGTATTACAAATTCAAAGGTACTTAGGACAAACGATTTTAGTTTCATGCTACAATTTGAAGTTATTTTAGAAAGGAAAAGAAGGTAATGTAAATTTATTTCGACTCTTTTTATTGGTTACGTTTGTTTGTTTAGAATTAAGTTCAAAGCTACACAATGGGCTACCTGTGCTCTGCTCACCACGCGTAACGAAACCCGATTTTAAAAGTGTGAGTCCGCAGACATACTGCGCGACACTGGTGGGCTGTTAGTTACGAGATTGATCAAATTGACCAAACTATACAGAATTAAGATAAAAAAAGTAACATATAATAAAATATAATTTTTACTGAAAACAAACATTTGAAAAGTATGTAGGAAATTTAGTCAGCGTTGCCACAGAAAATAATATTTATACCGTTTTGCTACATTGTAAAGATATCTTATTACTTGATTCGCTGTCTAGATTTATAATACGTTTTCAAACATTAAAATGTATATGTTTCAAGTGCCTTTAATCATATACGATAGAGAAAAAAAATTGTTATTTGTATTAGCAAGGTCTGACTGATGATCTTGAGCTTTAATTAAACTGTTGGTATTTCTAGGTCAAATCCACGTTTCTTTCATTTGTGGAATAGTGGTACAGTCTCAATAAAAAAAATAAATTTGAAGGCAGCTAGTGACATGCGTGAAGAAACGTGGTGGAGGAACCAATGATACATAGAGTTGGAGGTGCGGAATATGAGGGCGGGCGAGCATGTACAAGGCCTGCAAGTTTTTTTCCTTTCACTGTACTGTAAATTTAGTACTTCGTTTCTCACATAAGGATACTGTAATATTAATAATACGTCAATAACATTAAATAAATATAGCTGTTTTTTCTAGTGACGTTTATATAATCTAACAATTACCAAGATGAAATATAACTATAGTGACTGTTATAAATAATTAATAACAATGCGAACACTATAGTGTTATTTTGACCATGTATCTTTAATACAGGTGTAACTTTATATATCTAAAATTAATTCAATCACCGTTTCTCAATCTAACTTGTGATGGTGTAATTTATTTACTTAGATCTCTGCTTCGAGTAGTTATAGGTGAGTGATATAGATAACAAATAAAAGCACTTTTCCTGTTGTACCTTTTGCATTAAATTTTAAGTGATTAGTGATAATAGACTTCGAGTCCAAGACATGAACTCAATAAAACCTCTGGATAACACTGTCATTACCCAATCAATGAGCTACCATAATTACATAATTGAACGTATAAACTTCAATTACCTAACTTACAAGTAAAATTTCAGTTGCTGTTTCCTGCTTGTTTAATCTAAGCTTGATTTGAAGGATAAAAGCATCTTCTTCAACTGTAACATAGTCTCGTTTTCGGCTTTATCGATTATTTTGAGCATGCTTGGGGTTAGAAAGTTTGTTTGTAATCCAGCACAAAGCTACACAATAGGCTATAAGTCCGCAGACATATCGCACTGACACTGGGGCTTAGGGTTGGAACCAAATCACATTCACTTAATAAATGCTGAACAATGACTGAACTGCCCTTGAACGTAGGTTTGGAATGTTCCTTTAAATGATCTCTCATGTAGTCTTCCAACGGTCAATCCGACATAAGCGCACCAAGCGTTCGGTAGCAGAATTCATAAACAATACGCGACTGTTAAGAAAAACTAGATAAGATTTTTAAACACAAATATATTTCAGAATTCTTAATAAAGGTCTGAAGGCAAAGTGAAGGTTAACTTGTGGATAGACTATGCTTATTATGATATGCATTTTTCGTCTTTAAGATTCGTGAATCTGTACAGTAAACAAATCATTACCTATAGCTTCGGAACATCATAGATCAATGACCTGAATAGATGTAGCTACTGAATGGTTTTTTGATGGTAAAAGTAATAAAGTAGTTCGAGTAAAAACTAGGTTTTCAAACAAATTTTAACCTCAGTAACTCTTGGTATATAAAATTCAGAAGTAGTGATGTACGGTGTGCCCGAGTCTTAAAACATTTCACAAGGTTTTCTTTAAAGTGGAAGAAATCTATCATCACTTTCGTTGCATTTGTTCGGGATTGAAGATCCAGGATCATAAGAAATCGAATAATTGCACTTCAACCCACTTTTGATGCTAGTTTTTACTGACCATGCCATTTGAAGAGATCGAGGAAAAAAAGAAAAGAGCTCAACATATTCAACAAAGGAGAATCAAAATATCCATAGCTGAGGACAATATTGAGATAAATATATCCAACGTACAATAAATGGTTATAGTGGGGAAATGAGATTATAATCCATCTCTATCATTTTTCACTTATAAAGCTTTTTACAACGAGTATTATCACAATACTATGTTAAGGACTAATACTTTCATGAAAGTTTATCCTATAGGAGAAAACGAATCGACAATAATTAACATTAAACTTAAAATTCGATAATAAACATTGTTATTTTCAAGTGCGTAAGCTGATGTGTGTACGATTTCCACTTCAATGGATATATTTATAGAAATAGGAAAAAACTTAATTTGGAGATGTGCTTGGTTAAATTATTTAACATTGGATCATATCACATTTCATTTCTGGAAGTTTGTTTACATAAGGCTTTATCAGTTTTTGTTTGTTCGTCTTGAATTTCGCGAAAGCTACAATAAGGGTATCCGCGCTAGTCTTCTCTAATTTAGCAGTGTCAGACTAGAGGGAAAGAAGCTAGTCATCACCACCCACTACCAACTCTTTTATAAACGAATAGTGGAATTGACCGAACATTACAACACCCCACGGCTGAAATGGCGAGCACGTTTTGTGTGAAAGGGATTTAAACGTGCGACCTTCAGCTTACAAGACGAGCGTTCTAACCGCCTTACCGGACATTACCCTATTAACAAGCCTTGTCAAGGAATCACCTACAATTATAACCTCTTTATCATCCGCATCCTTCTCCGACTCTTTGGGGTTCCTTCCCTTCAACAGTTCTTCATCTGCAGAAGACAGATACTAAAATTTGTTGCTCAACAAAATGGACTCGTGAAGGAGGTAATAAGTTTGTGCTCGTCATTTTTTATTACTTTACCGAGTAGCCTGAAGAGTATTTTGTGGTTCATACTTTTCTTTGTAAATACGTTGACTAAACAATGGATTTTTGTTTTGGCTTGAGAAATCCACATAAATCAAGGAGCTAACTTCAAAAAACAATTGAATGCCAAGTTGTGTTGCATATTCTGTGTGATGAAAATGAATATCACTATATAATCCTCAATCCTGATCAATCATTATTGAGATGAACACGCCTGTTATGCAACCAGGCAACAATCAATTGACTGCTCTAGAAATCTCCTAATGTTTAAATGAAAAGTACAGACCCTGCTTGTGACTCTCAATCAAATGTAGAACAAGTGTTCACAGGAATACACTGAATTTTTGTGCTCCACAGAGGAGAACACTTGTGAATATGTGAAACAGCAAATCAATAAAGTAACAATACGTAAAGAGAAAAATAGTGACTAAATATGGTTTTGATATGTGCCTGAGGTTCAGAAACAGTTTAATTCCAGTTGGACTGGTGCACATCTTGTCTGCTAACTGTGAATTATAAAATTACAGTGATCTTAAAAAACATGAAGATGCACTAAGCAGTGATAATTTTAAACTATACAACACTGATAAGTTTCTTAAAACTGATTACTCCAGGAATCAGAGAAAGATGAAAAAATTCACACTGTATCAGATAATTTCTTCTTAGATAATGAGAGAAAGAGAGAAAAAAAAAGACTTGCTATTTGTGAGGAATCAGATTCAGATAAGGAAAAGCCAGTTCAAGAGTAGACTGCTTATTCAATAATTTAAGTAATTGGCAATGACCTAAATGTTGTAGCTGGGTTTAAATGCTTGAATACTAGTTGGGACAGTGAATTAATTAAAATAGCTATAACTGAAATTATGTGTTATTCCTTGATTTCTGGGTTTTCATGTGGTTGCTCACAATATCATGTATGTCATACATCATGTGATTGGGTTTGGTTTGTTTTGAATTTTGCACAAGGCTACAAGAGGACTATTTGTGCTAGCCATCCCTAATTCAGCAGTGTAAGACTAGAGGGAAGGCAGCTAGTCATCACCACCCACTGCCAACTCTTGGGATACTCTTTTGACAACAAATAGTGTGATTGACCATCACATTATAATACCCCCATGGCTGAAATGATGAGCATGTTTAGTGTGACAGGGATACAAACCTGTGACCCTCAGATTACGAGTTGAGTGCCTTAACCACCTGGCCATGCCAGGCCTCATTAGTTTGATACCCTTAATGTTAGCAATATTTTCTGCTATAAGCCCAATAATGTATTATCAGCCAACTTAGAATACTTATGGTAGTCCTAAACTACATACTAACACTACAATATATTCGCAATAATACTTGTATTCTGTTTACTTTCCATGTTCAATTTATTCTTCATATACCAGTCCTGAAGTTGCATTTTGTAGAAATATAAATAATAGTTTGATAATACAGCTTACCTTTGACTAATTGGAGAACATGTTAACTAAAAATACTTACTTTACTGTTTTGAATAGTTAAATTTACATATGCATTGGCTTTATATGCATACTTCAATTCTTCATTTATTTCTCACATCTATATGCTAATTTATAAAGGTATATTAAATCACAAGACTTTTCCTCTAACTACTAATTCTAACATATATTTGTACATCTGAATGCAACTAAAATCTTTATGAACTGAATATAGGCAAGAAAGAAGGCCCAGATAAGTTTCTATATGCATATTAAGCTACATTTACTCTGATCAAATTCAGACTGAGAAGGTGATATTCAAATTTGAAGAGCAAGGGAAAAGCTTCTCAACTGGGACTTTGAAAAACTATTAAAGTCCAGCACCTATAACCAAGAGAAACTGTCTAGAAGCTAATAATATCGCAATACCTGTCACAGAACTGACAGATGGTCCCCAAGGACATCTAAAGGCAAAGTTAGCTTCAAGTGGAAAAACAAACAAAAAAAAAAACCTCCATCAATCATCAAGCAACCCCATTGTGAAATAGCAGTCAGACATGGTGTCTTATGGTTTATATCTCCACTGTGAATATTACATGAACTGCTCCAGTCAAAGAATGATAATGTGATTCTACTGCATTCCAAACTGCTTGGCAAATAAGTCATGGAACACAGTATTTTCTAACATAACTCACTTAATGAGCCATGCCAAAAACAGAACCTGTAACTTTACCACTGTACTTCAGATATACTGAAAAACTGTCAGTTAATATAATGTTAAGATATATTGAGTTCTCTAAATAAAGAAAACTCAGTGTGCATGCATGCATTTACACATAAAGTAGTGTTTTAACTGAATTTGGGGGACAGTATTTTTGAAAAGTAATTCAAAGGATTGACTTTTTTTTCTCTTTAAACAAAGTTTTTATTTTTACCAGTCTAATCAATGGATGTATACAATAACTCTACCTTTTCATCTCACTGAACTTTTACATTTAATGCATGCAATATGTAACATTTGGAAGAATTGTAATTTCAACATTACTGATAAGATTTTATCTTTCTCGCACAAGGTTCTTAATGTTAAGTATCTTATAAAATAAGTTTGTAAAATAGCACAACTTTAACGAGCAAAAACGATCATTATATTTGAAAGACAGTACCTTCTCCAAACTTTATTTAATTACTTCTCAAATAATGTTATGTAAAGACAAATTTTTCTTTGAAGCAGACAAATATGTGATAAAAAAAATACTTTCAGTTCTGCAACAAACATAGATAAGAGAAACTTGACTTTAACACATACAGAAAAAGGGGTGATTAAAAAACATCACAAATGGATGTCAGTGTTGTACTGATCTTCATATTGCCAACTTGTTTTGTGCAGCTCATTATCAGTGGAGAATTTTTTGTTTGTGCTTCCTACAACACTCATTATAAAGAAATGATGAAAACAAAATTGTGCAATCATTAATTGTTTATGTAAATTTCATAGAGGACCACAGTAGTAATTAGTGCAATTAACTGCAATACTGATGAAATGTGTATTTTGTTTTGGTGTGACATAGTATGTTATAAACATTACATCTGATGAATTATCAAACCAACAGGCAATTTCATTTGTATATATAATTATATTAAATAATATGAAACTGGCAAGATTTATTTCAGAAGTAAATAAATTTAATTTCATAAATTTGACAAAACAAAATCACATTATTGTGAAAATTATACCACCAGTTATTAATATTTACATAACTAACTAATGTGACTAAGTGTTACTTTAAAACATTTCACAGTGATCTACAAACTCAATCTATTATGACCATACTTTTATTAAGAGCTGTGTTAAAAGTTAAGTGTAATGCATAGTAAAAGGTTAATATGCATGTTTACTCAGAGCAATCAGTCTTAAAATAAACAAAACAGAAGTGAAAATGCTTATTCAAGAAAATTTGTCAATTTGTAATCATATCTCTAATTCCTTAACATTTAAAGCATATTTAGAAACTTAATTTTTTTAAATGTAATTTAACAACTTTAAAACTTAACGAGTTAATTTTTCACCTAAATTTCACTTACGTTTACATGCCCATATTAGTAAATAAATGACACTCTTTTTAACCAAGTTCTTAAGATATATTCCACTTGCACAAATATACATATATTATCCTTAATAACAAATTATCATCATTACATACAGTTTAATAATCAATAGAATTCAAAACACATCACTCGGAAATAGATGTGAGGGTAAAGACACAGCAACAAACAAAAAATATTACTTAAAATTACAAAATAACTTTGATAACATAATATTTTTGCATTTGTGAAGATAATATAGTATCATTAAAAAGAGGTTCACAAAGGTTAAATATTCCATAAAGCTGATCTTTCTTTTACTTTTATGGATAAATGACATATTATTCTTGTTTTCTTGACAATGCTTGATAATTAAGTACCTTTAGAAAATTCACAGGATTTTCAAGTATCAATTATTATTCCAGATCACAGCACTTCTGGAAACTAAAGATGGTGCATTTACCAAAAGTTTAATTTTCTCAGCAATAGAAGTTATAGTTATAACTCAGATCATATACATTACAGAAGTGAGATATTTCTAAGCAGATATTTGAAAACACCAGATTTGGAGCTTGCATATCTAAACTGGCACTAAAAGAGATTTAACTACAAAAAATTTTGGAAGTCAGCATTCTAGCTCTGAGTAACTTTTGGATACTTTTCTGGAAAACAATCATACTCAAGAATAGATTATGTTTGATTATGTTTCTGTATAGGAATTAGCAATATTTCAAATAGGCATGATTAACATTTTGTTTAAAATATATATGGAGTTTTTCACATAATGTAGGTAAATTTCTGGAATGACAAACATCAGAAGAAAAAAAAAAAAGAGAGCAGAATGTACATATATTCCCAAACTTTACACTAAGGCTATAAAGATTTTAACAAACACATTGGTAGTGTTAATAAAGTAAACACTGTCACAATCATATTTTGCCTTATGAAAAGAATATACTGTAAATATATTGTTCAAGTTACATTATTTTATTCATTATAACCTTACTTTTTTACTCCAAATTTATAAGGATTGCACAAAAATTTCAAGTTTTTTAACCTCACCAACAGTTTGATTGCTTAATTCTGTGAGCTTGTTTCAATGGTTATCACTAAATGACTAAAATATACTGCAAAATTAGACAGAGAAATCTTTTTAAACTGTGTCATTGAAACAAATGTTCATAAAAACAAATAGATAATACAGTAAATTTCAACCTTATCAACATGCAAATTAAAACTATATTTCACTTCTTGATATGTATTTTCCTTATATATATTCATGTTTCTCTATTTATGATAAATCATCATAAGGTTTTCTGTTATTAACTATAAAATAAATAATAAAATACATTATTTTTTTTAACAGTGTGCACCACAGTTAAATGAAAAATATGACCTACATTATGGTATAGAATGGCACATATTAATGATTATAGGTGGATGTGAACTTATTCATATGACATCTAGTAATCACTGCATTTTTATACCTCACTTTCCAACATACATAAAAACAAGTAGAATTTATGTATAAATAAATCCATATAGTTAAAATGTTTTTACTGTAAAACACAAATGCAGTCAACCTACACTTCTATAAATTCAATCAGCATAAAAAAATGTTTTTTACAAATATTACTTGTAATTGTGATAACTAAATACTTTTATTATTTTCCTTCTTTAAAAGTTATGCAAATCTGTATTTGATCAAGTAGATATATAAAAAGTTATTCTGTCAATAAGTCTGACTCGTCATAAATAACTATTAATTTAATAATGTCTGTAAATTTTTTTTAAAAATATATTAATGTTTATGTTCTTACTACTTGTAATGATTTAAAAAATATGTATTTACAAAATATATTTAGAAAATCACAATGCCTTAAAAAAACCATTTAAGAGTAAATTATACGCTCTTAAAAACTTCAATAATTTAAGATCTGGAAATGTTTCACTGAACATAGCTTCTACTTTTTATTTTTGTCATGAGGTTTCTTCAGTCACTACTTATTGCATTACTTATCTTTGATTTGGCTTAGTATATAATATTATTGTAATATCAAATGGACATAGCTAACCTATTTTTTTTTTATTATTAGGAAAGCACATTACATTTAATTTACAAGGTTCAGCAAAGTGTGGGAATTGGTCTAAACAGGAAACAAAGGATGACAGTAGATATTGCTCAAGAATTGTAATGGTTACTGCTGTCTTTGTGAAGAAAGATGATGCTTTATGGTGATTTATAAATGGTGAAAGTGTGATGACTTTACAAGGTTGGAACAATGTGTTTGTTTTATGCATTAAATAGTATCAGGAAAAAGTGTGGAGAACAAAACACAATATTTGGAAACAATAAAGGACCAACTATTGGTTGTCCAATCCTCTGAGAACTAAACTATTAAATAAATAAACTGATAAACAAATCTTAAGTTCACCAATTATTATGCATGTACTTATCAAGCTTTCCCTTAAACTCACTTAAATGTACTGCCTCTACAACATCTGAAGATAACTCATTCCAAAAACTAACACCTGGTTAAAAAATAAAACTGTTTCAGCTGAAGATGGCTCCTACTCTGCCAAAATTTATATTTGTGTTTCCTATTCCTGTTATTCTCACTGTTAAGTATGAAAACAGATGACGTATCAACACTATCAATTCCATTTACAATCTTAAAACCTCAATCATATCCCCTCTAACTCTTCTTTCCTCAAAAGAAAAAATTTGACAAATTTCCACCTCTCCTTGCACAACAACCCCTTAATCCCAGACACCATGCTAGTAATTCTCCTCTAAAAACTTTTTAACAATTCAGTGCTCTTCATGAGGGTAATCATATGAGATCTAACCAGTTATCTATTCAATGAAATCTTAAACAGAAAATAGTAGCAACTGGCTTACTTATCCAGTCCTTAACTCGTGATATACAGAAACATATTAGAGGTAAAAGAAAAATAGTTTTGTAAGAGTAAAATATGGATTCATATGAAATTTTATTGCTTTTCACAGAGAGAGAGTACAGCAATTTTTTGCAGGGATGTAAAGAAATTATATTCATTGAAGATTTCAGACTAGAAAACAACATGGTAATTAATAAACTTCAGATTTTGTATAAAGAGTTGTTATTTCACTTGGACACCATACCAAATCCAGTTAGTTATGTATTATATTGGGATGGGTGGCATTAGCATAAGTAGTATAAGCAATCTCAATTCAAGGAAACTTGGAATACCTCGAAATTTTAATAGTCCTTTGAAGTTGAAAATTTCTCAGATTGAGATTACGAAATGCATTGCAACAAAAAAGAACACATATAAGTAACAGTGTTCTTTAATGTTTAATTATGCAAATTATAGTAAAATATATTTAGGGTGTGATGATTGTATTATCAGTTGATTGGGATTTAAGAATATTGTTAGCAAAAAAAAGTTAATGTTATGTACATTACTCACATTTGAGAATATACAAAAATAACATTCTGAATATACTTAACTCTGATAACATTTTCATACTTTGCATTAAACAGGTAAATCTTTTGGCTTTTGAAAATTATTTTCATTAAAATAAAATATGCATCATTATAAAAGTAACTCGTAGGAAACCTAGTAATCTAATTTTTTGACTCAATACAGTTCATCATTTTTGTCAATTTTTGTACACAAATACAGATATGTAATTATATTAACATGAATTAGTGTGATTTGAAGGACTCTGAAAAGCAACTCTGATTGAATCGATGCTTACATAAGTTCCCGTCACAAAGCCAGCCAAGCCAAACAGAGTAATCAAACAATTTTTAATGATGATTATAATCCATCTCATCTTACCTATAAGATATGGAAAAAACAAAGAAGGAATGTTAATAAAAGTAAATGTCATAACTCAGAGAAAAAATTTCATGTTAATAACAAATGGCCAGAAACTATAGACAAAAAAACCTATGTCAAACCTATGAGAAAAGTTTTATATGTAAGCTAAGCTGTTACCCTGTAATGAAGAAGGTGTTTTACTTTATAAGATGTACACAATAAAGTAAAAACCACATACTATGCCTCTCACACAGTATCCTGCTTTCAAAACTTGTCATAAGTTCACTCAGAAATTTACTATTGTATTATTAGTAACCAAAGGCTTTGAGCTAGTAGACCATCCATACATGTTGGCATCATTTTCTTTATATCTCACTGCTGATGTAACGTATGATAAGATATGGAAGTTATTTTAAACACTTCCAGACTTAATTAGAAATCCAGGTAAATGGCATCAGTTTTGAAACTAACTTAAATGTGTGGAAATATTTCTTATTCAAGTTGGATAACTGAATTAAAAAAAAAAAAAACTCGTATTTTTATTACATTAAATTAGGGTTATGTTTTAAAACATGTATCCCTAGTACCATTAGCTCTTTGCCCAGACTTCCATGGTCCTCTGATTGATCAATAATTTATTATCCATGTTGTTCCTTGTTTTCATCCATTCACATGACAATGGTCAACATACTCTTTGACCTAGATCTGTTTATTTCCACTACAGTCTCATTGCTACAAATACACAGACGGTTTCTGTTGGAAAAAATAGGTTTGAGAATGCAAAACATGTTCCTTCACAAGTTGATTCAGGTTAACTGTTGTCAAATCTTACTTTTGACCATTAGAAACCACCCGTTTCTTTTACCTTTTCTTATGGATCTTCTGCCAGTTACAAGTTTAGTACAAGGATTAGTATAGCTTACAAAGATTCATAACAGGTGTTACTTTTTATCTTCCCAAACCATACTCACAGCCTATATAGCATAAGAAAGGGAAATCACACACAACATATCACCAATTAGAGGAAGAGAACCTAATGGAACATCACTTAATTGAATATCATTCTTTTCATGCAGGGTATATTATTTATTCAATGAGGTTGGTAAAGGAAAAGGTATTATCAAAAGAACCTCCTACATGGTGCTAAAGTATTGCATAAGTGGATGGAATGTAAGAGTATTCAACTGGCCATTATACCTGTTGACTGAGTATGGGTGTTGCTAGGGCAGTAAGTTGTATACAACATGTGAAAGATAATTCTCTGAAATATTTATTAGATAAGTAGGTAAAAAAAGAAATATCCTAGGCCTGCTTCCAAGATGAACACAAGATCTATGTAGCTTGCTTAACTGCCAGGAAAGTTTGGTTCATAGTGTAATAGGGTGATCTTTATTACACTTTTAGATAACATCCAAGTTCTACTTTTAATCAAGGGTGCATTCATTTGGCCTCATACCAGTGGAATTACATGGATCCAAAGGGAGATTTTCTACTTTGAACTCCCCAGTGATTTGGAAATTGAAAAGCAAGAGTTCTTTCTTTGTTTAAACAAAAGAAAATGAAATGGAGGAATATGCACAGGGGAAAACACCAGAAGCATGCTGGGGCCAAAAAGGAAGAATCACATCTGAATAAGATCCCACTATGATAGACTGCACAATGATTTACTCCAAAAAAGATAAAAGACACTAGCCAAGTGTGAAGGCAGGATTACAACTGTTGCTTTCCTGTTTGTTTTGATACTTAAGTATGGTGTGGAAGGGAAAGGATGGAGATGTATTGCCAAGGTAGAGTTACAGAAAGGTCAAACCAGTTGAATAATAGTCACAGCATGTTCTGGGTGAGGTAATATTGACTGTATATAGAATGAGTAAGGTGACTGTTGGACCAGTATATATATAAGAGAAAAAATTATTAACTCACTTTCTAAAGGTCTCTTTGAAAAGTGGTGAATAACAACTAAATTGATGTATATATCAGAGGTTTATGAAATCACAACCTGAAGTAAGTAATGTCACACAAATGTGACAGGGTCCATCCACATTCCTATCTGCAAACTCTCATCCATAGTATGTTAACAGTCAAAGGAACATGAAGAAATGAGATGATGTGATTGATGGTAGAAGACATAAAAATGTTATTCTACCCTGGAGTTGTCTGTCCGAATGGATAAAATGACTGTACAGACAAGCGGCAAACATTTCAAGAACATGCATACTGAGAGATTACTCCATTGAAGATCAAACTGTGTGGAGAGACGGGTAGCCACTTGTGTACAAGGGAGTATTGTAAATTTTATTCCCACTTACATTCATGTAGTCTACTTTTCATGGTGTTGATCTGATAGAAACTGAATAACATTTTACCAGTTGTATGAACAAAACTGAGTGAAAAACTCTGCAATATGTTATCTTAAGGTTGTTGATTCCAGAACTGAAGTTGATGACAACTTGCTGCATTCTGTAAGAAAAACAACCTCCTAGACATGGTTATAATATGATCTCTATTCATACCTAATTTATCTGTGTTCACCAGAAGAAAGGAAATGTTGACTGACTCAAAGGGTAATTTCACCCACAACTTCTGATGAACCACAAAATCTACCAGTTTTCTTGCAACTACTGTATTAACCAGGAAATCTTATCCTTATATTCCAGTAGATACATACCAAAACACAATCAGTTCTAAGAGAGCTAAACTCATTACCACATTTCACGGTGTGAGTTGTTTGTTGCATGTTGCACTCTCCAAGGGTGTGGCCAGATCCAACTTAAAATCCTTTATCTTCTATGAGCTGTAACAACAACAATCATCACACATTGTTGATTCTCCTTCACATGCTGCATTGATATGAGCAGTTCATCAAAAAGTGAACTAACATTTCAAATGCAAAAAAAATGCTTCACTCTCATCTTCCAGGTTGATGTCCTGGCAGAAACATTAGTGGCATGGGAAGACATAGCGAACTCCATAATAGAATATCCTGTTGTCACATCACAAAAAAACATTCCCTCCCATTCCTCCATGTGGTTTATTTAGGTAAAACAGTATTATCTTTAGAAAAAATGATACTCCACACAACAACAGGTTTAATAAGATATTTACCATGTAATAATGCAAACTTCTCTAAAATCTAAGTTGTGAGAAGGAATGAAGTAGACGTGATACAAAGCAAATCAGAAAATGAACAACCTTTATTATAAGTATGCTTAACATAATGTATAAATCTGCTTATAAATGGAAAGCAGTGTCACTTTTACTGAATTCTCTATTTAAACTTTCTTTATGATCATGTTCTAGGTTGACTATATCCTATGTTCCTTATTTTAATAACCCAGAGCAACTAGTGCTAATCATATAACTGGCTGTTCTCAGTTCAAGAGAAATGAAGCTGTAACCTCAAGAACTATCAATGAATGGCATTGTTATCATCATTGATTACAGAAGCAATACCCATGGATAGAACAAGTATATTCTTCTTCAAAATAATAAAAAAACAAAGGCAGCTATAGTGAATTGAACTGAGGAGTATTCTTAATCATATGTTATGTGAAACCTGTGCATATACAAAAATACAGAATAAATAATATTGTAACACAGAAATATACAAATGAATGATATATTCATATTCCAGTTCCTAGACTACTAAATTTGTACCTTGCAATTTCAAGTCATGAATCTCTTATGTTTAACTTCTTTGAAAATTTCATTATTCATATTTAAGTTCTGGGGATAAGCTACACAAATTTTAAAGTGAAATAAGGTGTATTAATTGAAGTAATTAGCATAAAAACCAGAGTTGTCAGCCAATGAAGATTATGAACAAAATTTAACAATGATAAGGAAGCATTATGTCACAAGAATTCAAACAATACCCCAAAACACAACAACACAGGCCTAACAGTAAATACATTATCACTGCTCAAAGCAAGGGTAAACACAGATGAAATATATGGTGCTGTTTACCAAAACTAACAATATTTTAATAATCTACAAATAACAGATTTCCTTAAAAATCTCTGAATGAAGTTTATTACATAAGAGAATCCTAAACACATTAATGGTAAATTTTGGAATTGAGTTTTTATTTTGGTATGGTCTCAATTACATAAAAGAACCCCAAAAGTTATAAAAGACAATTTCAAAATTTATAGAGCTGATGATTTGACATGGTCTTGATTTAAAAACAAAAATATTCTCATAAAGGCATTGTTTTTCTCTTACATCAGCAACATATATTACTATGAAATACTTGAGAATATTCATAAATATACATACATATATATTTCATTTTAATAACTCTTTCTAATATGTATAACTGTGTCGATCAACCACATTTGTTGGATCAAAATGTCTGTTTTCTTTCTAACTGTCACAGAGTAATATATGTAAAGATTAAAATGATCTCAGGCAGGTTTAAGAGGAAACTTAATGTAACAGAGTATGTAAATAAAATACAAGTAACAGAAAGTGAAACAAATCACATAAATTCCAAAAGAAAAACTTACAGTAAACAAAACAGACTTTCTTATGTGTAAAAGGCTAATAGCGAAAGCTGGTAAGTGTATGATTATTGTCATTGCAAAAAATCACATACACTTGAAGAGAAGCTAAAATATGAACAAAGAACTAAATCTGCAACAGCAAGAACAAATTAAACATAGCTAATTATTATTTTAAATTTCATTCATTCTAAAACTATACTGAATAATACTTTATAGCAAAATATTATTTAGGAGTTTTCTAACAAATTTTCAGGTATTCACAATAAATGCATTTTCTTTATGATATACTGTATTTGTAAATCTGTCATTTCAGGCTGACCAAGAACATCACCACTTTGGTGTATATAATGTTTGTATATTTATACTTCTCTCTCTCTCTCCCCACACACACACACACACACACACATCATCTATCATTTACATAGCCTTTCTTTCAATACTTACAAAAATCACAGAGATACTACTCTTAAGGTGTTTTATGAACAGTTCTGTTGGAACTGTAAAATTGAACAACTCTCATAGCTTGGTTTAATAGATTATACACAACACAAATGAAAATATAGTACCATAAATCTTATTTTACAGTTGAAAATATGAGTGAATAAAAGAGCACAATTAGTGTAAAGCAGTTAAACTAGTGTAGGTTGAAAAATGTCTATAGTGTATCAGTAAATCAAAAATTTGTTAACAAATAAGATACATATATCCAACACACAAGAAACCTACCATCTGTAAAGCAGAAAACTTAAAATAAACACTATTTTATAATAGCTTGTTTTAGAGACTTGAAAGATTAAGTGAGATGCTACTAACAGGTTTGACTGCAACAAATAAAATATATACATACTCATAGATGTACATATATCCAACACAGAAAAAACTTTCCATCTGTGAAGTAGAAAAATTAAACACTATTTTATAACTTATTTTAGAGACTTGAATGATTATGTGAGACACAATAAGTGCAACTGCAATGAATAAAATATATACATACTCATTGTTGAATCCATGTATACTATAATTTCTAACATTGGTGGAATAACTAGTGCTAGGCTGCTGCTGGCAAGGGCTCCAACCAAGGAAATAAAAAGATCCAGTTTGGGGATTGCTGCTGCCAAGACAACTATTTTTAAGAATAATAATTGTTTTATCAAATTTTTATGAAACTGAAAAATTAACACTATTTTAAAATACATTTAAACTTTCTAATGTACGTTACTTTAAGTTTTATGTTATTTGATCATTCCATATGTAATATTCACATTCAGATTATCTGTTTGATTATACAGGTAAATAACTAAAATAACCACATGTTTATACCTATTTAAACCAAATGTTTGAGATTCAATATTCTCTTATGAATTCAAAGTTTAAATTTAATAACTCATAAAAATTGAATTCACAATTCTTCATGTTGTCTTGAACAATTATGAAAAAATTGAGCATAAAGTAGAAAAATATGATTATAAAAATGGTAAGCAATTTAGTAATAATTTAACTAATATTTAACTTATGCTTCAAAATTATTATTCTAACTATGTTTCATCATTGAAATGGTCAACAATGGTCAATTGTTTTCTGCTATATTTCTATCAAAAGTGCTTTTACACTATCACAAAACTGTATTTCTTGGGAGAGTTTTGTTAAAAACTAAGACATCTTTTATTTCCAAACTACTTTAGAGAACAAGCAGAAAGTACAACAATGTAATAAGATAGAGCATTAAATAAGTAAAACAATAATAAAAACAGTAGTTTAATTTTTGTATTGTTGTAAAACTGTTTTCTCATTCTTTTAAATTATGTGATGAAATATTTACAAGTCCAGTACATGTAATGATAAGAAATTAGTTTATTTCTTCCATAACACTTGTAAACAGTTGTAACTTTTACTGTGTAAGTAAGTTTACAAATAATGTTCAAACAGAAACATCATTATACACTGTTGGCCAAAATCTTAAGACCAATGAACAAAAAGAACAAATATGCATTCTGCATTGTTAGACTAAACCACTTATTTAAGTAGAGCTTCGAAAGATGAAAATAAGAAAAGGTAAAATAAAAATAAACTTTTTTAGCATTTAATAGGGAAAATGTGAACACTATGAAATTAGCCTAAATACTAGCTGGTCAAAAGTTGAAGACCATACTGAAACAAAGCATTAATCGGTAAACAAGTAACAAAATTTAGTCATTTGTGTTCAAGCATTAGCGTTGTCAACATCTCCCACTGACATCTCCTGTGTTACATTGGGTAAAAACATGGCAAAGGCTAAAAAGTTGACAGAGTTTTAACATGAGAGAATTGTCGAGCTGCAAAAGCAAGGTCTCTCTGAACATGCCATCACTGGTGAGATTGGGTGTAGTAAAACTGCTCTTGCAAATTTGACAGAAGGATTCGACACCAGCCAATCAATAAACCAGATTAAAACCCTTATGAACGTAGAATGCAGCTCAAGAACAATAAGATGGCATCTACGAGAGAAAGACTTTAAAAACCATAAACGTCTTCAAAGGCTACTTCTCCTTCCACACCAGAAACAGCTCAGTTAAACTTTGCTGAGAAGCACCAAACATGGGACATAGAAAAGTGGACGAAGATTTTGTTCTCTGTTGAAAAAAAAATTAACCTGGATGGTCCAGATGGTTTCCAACGTTACTGGCATGATAAGGATATCCCACCATAGACATATTCTACACGACAAAGTGGAGGAGGTTCCATGATGATCTTGGGGTGCTAACTCCTTCCATGGAACAGTGGAGCTTCAGGTTATAGAGGAGCATCAAACAGCAGCTGGCTACATTGGCATGTTGGAGAGAGCATCCTTATTGACTGAAGGCCCTCACTTGTGTGGAAATGACTGGATCTTTCAGCAGGACAACACTGCAATCCACAATGCCTGCAGGACAAAGGACTTTTTAATGGCAAATTATGTGATTCTTTTGGACCATCCAGTGTGTTTGCCCGAACTGAACCCCACTGAAAATGTTTGGGGGTGAATGAAAATGGATGTCTATAGAAATGGACATCAATTCCAAACAATGCATGATCTTCGTGAAGCCACCTTCACCACTTGGAATAACATTCCAGCCAGCCTTCTGCAAACGCCTATATTGACCATGCTACTCACTACTGAGACGTCTTGTTGGGCATTTCCTATCCTGTTTCGGACTTCTTTTTGGTATGGTCTTAAACTTTTGACCAGCTAGTATTTAGGCTAATTTCATAGTGTTCACATTTTCCCTGTTAAATGCTAAAAACGTTTTTTATTTTTATTTTCCCTTTTCTTATTTTCATCTTTCAAAGCTCTACTAAAATAAATGGTTGAATCTAACAACGGAAAATCCATATTTCTTCTTTACATTTATTGGCCTTAAGATTTTGGCCAGCAGTGTATATCAAATGCCAAATTAGCTTTTATTTACTCTTGTATCTTTCTTGGTATTTATAGTCAGGATTTTGCCAACATTTATTTTTGAATAAAGTTCCTTTTACTATTTATGAGTGTTGTCCTAAAATAATAATCCACTTCTCCATGATAGTTTAGTTTAAAACTAAGATTTTGGTCAGCAGTGTATCTAATCCTTGTCCCTTTAAAAAGCCTCTTGATCATCATGTCAGAGTAGATGAAGTAGTCTGAACTGACTTGGTGAAAAGAACAAAAAGAGCCTGTCCAAAAAACTCATTAAAAGAATGATAAAGAACCTCAGGAATAAAATAAACACAAGAATTAACATTGGAGAGTGGTAAGAAAGAGACAAAAGTGTAAAAATTAGGCACTAGAAAGGAAAACAGGAGTTAAGAGGTTTACCATCAGGCAGATAAAAGAGATTTCAATGAATGGAAATGAATGAACAGAAATGAAGAATGACTCTAAGCCAGGACAAAAGAGTCAATTAAATAAAAAGGACAAGACATGTTAGTACAGGTGTGCAGTTGTTCAAGAAAAAAGTATGCATGGATCCTAGTATGGAGTAAATATGGGAAGTAATCTTCAGTATGGGGGTTTGGTGTGGTTAAGAACTGGGTAAAAAAGGGAAGCTATATAATCTTGAGTACGAGTTTGATGTGGTAAAGCACAGGAGGAATTCATTGAAAGACATGGGGGAATGGGAAATAAAATAACATACCTACAAAATTGTCTCACATAAAGCTGTGTCTAGAACTATTCTTGATGGATGAAATAGCCACTCAAAACCATCAACATCCTGGTCATGCTCAAACTGGGGAGAGGTAACATCAACAAGTTGAATGGTAGGAGTAAACTCACTGTACATGGAGTCCACAGCCCATTCAACAATGGCTGTCATGCCTTCCAAAGGCAAGTTTTCAGTAGCTACATGTCCCATGTTAATTACATCATCACCATTACAAATTATTATCACTTGAGAATTCACAATGACAAGTACCAAAATATTTTTTTTCTATGTGAAATTAAAAAAAAACCACAATAGTTATATGAAACATGAACACTAAACCACTTACACTTCAACAAAAACTGACAGTCAAAGTATTACAAAGTACAATAGTGAGATATCCTTTTGGATATTTAAGACCTGTATCACTTCAAGTTCTCAAACTTTGAACTACAATCCTGAATTTCCTTTTGAAAAGCCAAAATTCAAATAATTGTGCAGACAGTTATTACTGTAATTGTACTGTTGTTTGAAGATACTAATTAATCTGTTTTCAGTTACAGTGATTACATATCTGTACTGGACTTAAGAACTGTGAAAATTTAAAATAAATTTTTTTTATAAGGACTATCTTCCTAATATGTACAGGTTAACAGTTTAACCAGAATAAGTGTTTATATGTATAAATATACTTTTCATATTTATATATACTAAGAACTCTATTATTACTACTACTTTTTATTAAGCAAAATTATATATACAATGTCATATAGTCAAGAAAATGTTTCAATAATACAACGTCATTCTATTTCTTTAGAAGTGCTATATCAATGTATTAGCAAGAATAACCCCAAGAATGAAAGTATGGTAAACATATTTATTATGATATAATAGAGTCATTATAAAAACAGAAACATAAAAGATAAGAAATACTGTTCACATGAGACATGACTAAAGTGTTCCTGAGAGCTTGGTGCAAATAAATTTTAGTAAATGTCGTATATTGTTGTAGTTTAATAATCTAATAGCTGCACCTATGACTGATCACTACAAAATGCTTTTTCTCAAATATTAAATATTTATTCTGATTCATTTCTAAGAACAATACACACACTCACACCTTTTACACATTACTTTATTGATATAAAGCTTTAATTAAATGGTGCCACTTGAAGATGACAAGGTACATGAATTTGTATGTTTGGTACCAAAAGGAAAGTACTTAAGTATATATACATACATACATACACAGACGTAAGAAGAAAAAATCTTACATGTTATGGTTACAAGAGCAGCTCTCAAAGCGTACTCTAGTATTTTTTCTTGTGTTGATGACAACCTCTTGGATAGTTCCCCCTTTTTCTGAATATAAGGCCAAATAAATTGCACAGGTACATAGAACTGCAGTGCATAAGAAAGGAAGATGGCAGTTGAAAACATTATACGCACTACATCGTACAACCTATGAAAAATATCAAAACCAATTAACAGTAAGTAACCGAAACCAAGAGCACATTATAAACTTATTAACATGTATCTAATTTGTATGGAACAAACCTTGTATCAATATGTGTGTTGTGTGTATACAAATAAGTGCAGACTTGTGAGGAGCTTATGAGAAAAGGAGTCTTACTTTCTTTACCCACATCATAAATTACTAAATTAATAAAAGATCAAAAAGAAAATGGGACAGTGCACTTATAATTCATATTACATCAACAGATACCTGAAAACTATTAAAATATATGTAACCTTAAATAAACAACACCTGAAAATAGAAAACAAGACATTTATTGGCCATGTGTCACAAACCAAATGTCACAAAAAGTTTAAACTATGATTTAAAAATGTTTAATTTTGTTTTTCTATGTATAGGAAATAATATTTAGAAAATAAAAGTCATATCTCACAGGAAACAAGGCATGAATAAAGTAGCATCATAATTCAAATCCAGCTAAAACTAACCAAATAATGCACTGTAATGTAAAGATCCTGCTGTACATAATATGAAGAACTGATGTATTTCTTTGTGGCAATATGCAGTAGTGGATACAGAAAGTCTTTTGGTTGTCCCGAACATAAATCAGTTTTTCATTTCAAACAACAAACATCATTTGGAAGCATTAACTTCTTGAATAAGATCAGTACACATAAGGTTAAACTGATACATAAACTATATTTATTTAACTATTTAATGAATATTTATTATTATTTAATGCACCTTGTATAACATCTGTTATTCAATCAATTTTTTGTAAAAGTCTATTTCACTTAGAACTCATTCAACTATATTTTTCAAGTACTACTATTTTAGTATTTAAGTATAATTATGAAAAAAAAATCACATTCCAACTTATTTCTAGGAAGTGTTTTCAAATTTAATTCAATATATTTTTGAGTGAAATTTTAAGGTCTGTTACAATTTTTCTCAGAGAAAGGCAAATTCATGAAAAATACACATGATCCTGGTCAAAATAACTGATTGACATGATCACCATATATTTTCTTATGATGGAATGTACCTTACATACTAAAACAAATACGTTAATTCTACACAAAATGTCTTGTCAGTTTGGATGGTATACAACTGTCAAATAGATACTAGTATACTCTAAAACAACTTACTGACAACATAGATGAAAGAATAGTACACATCACAGTATTCAAGGGTATGAGATGGTCTGAAAATTGTCACAGTACTGTTTTTGTAGACTGATATACCCTGATAAAAAAAAAATCTATATAAGGGCACAGAGAGTGGTCTAGGGAAATGTGGGACCATTGGTGTGATAACAGTATAAAAAGTGTTAAACTTCATTATTTACATGATGTGTAGCATATATAATAAAATGCCATTATAGTTTGTTTTTTTCAAATTCATTTACAAAACTACTCCTTTACTTCTGTACATGAGTTTGAATCATTCAGTTAAGAAGCTGAGCATGCAAGACAGGCCATTACATGTTCAAAGTATAGCCATATAATAATTTTGTTACTACAATGTAAACAAGTTTGTGAACATAAAATTAGCTGATATTTAAAAACTGCAGAATATTTAAATATAGGTTACTTTTCATTATTCCAAACATACCTATCTCAAGTTAAGTTCAATAAAATTTTAATACTTACGGTTCTACAGGAAGAGACAGTGTTATACTTCCTTCAACAGAACTGCCAAATTTCAAGAAACCAAAGAATCCCATAGCAGTATAAATACATGCAACAATAACCATCCCAGTGTTTAAGACTCCTGTCCAACCTCCAAATGCTTTAGGTGTTCTCATTTCATTTTCTATTGGAAGGACCTATAGTATAAACCATCTATAAAAATTTTATACACTGCATACCCAGCAAAACAGCAGAAAACAAACTAGGCTGCTTAGTTAATCAAATAAAGCTGCTTTAAAGACACTTCAGAAAACAATCATGTTATGCAAAATAAAATATGATACACAGTTATTACAAATTTCCAAAATAGATTATTTATAAAGTTTCCCCTGCCTTAGTATTGATACTTCACCATTCATCTCCCTCTATTTGAAGTGTTGTAAATCAAGGTAAGGCAATACTGCTTTTAATTCAGCAACAACAATGGACATGTTATGTCCAACTAAAGCAAGCTACCATCACTCAATCTGTAAATTTTTTCTCTAATATTTTAACACTTGTAAAAATTTATAAAAATCCTATCTGTCATCTGACATATCCAATGACCCTGAATATGGAATGTAAAGTTGCAGAATTATTGAACAGAATGCCTAACAGTCACCAATAAGAAGCTAATAATGTCACTAACAGTCACAGAAAAAATTCCTAACCATATATGTGTATTTATTTTTTGTACTTAGACTGTACCATAAAAATCACATTTTCACTTACACTTGTGAACAAATAATGCAAAAACAAGGTACCCGAATTTGACCAGAAACACTTCTGCATGTTAACACAACTGTAGGAAACTTGCTAGTGGTTTCCAGTTCTTGTATTGTACAAAGTCTAAATTATATCCTGCATAAAAGATCTAGGGAGTACAAAGGTACACTCCTGCACCAGTTATTAAGTATGTGAAAATTTTCTTCAGTTATTGAATGATTATAATGACACATACAAATGGTGAACTATCTTCCATACAAGTAGTAGTTGTAATGTTTGACAAATAATAGAACTTCAAGCAGATCTTTGTTTGTTGCAGTTTTGAAATCAGAAGCCATTACAATACAACTATATTATACATGATTAAAAGTTTTAGCCTGTCCTGTAAGTAGAATAGTACCACTGTAATCCCACTACTACTGGCATTAGTATAAAAAATAAACTAACTTTCCAGTCTCAGACATGCTAACAAGAGAGCCTCAATTAAAGAATGCAATATTGGCCTCTTTTTGGTGCTCACCTAAAATGGGTTTCAACAGTATGTTAATGATATGACATTATTTTAATTTAAAAACCATTAAAAACATTACTTACAAGGACATCCTCACTAACTGCAACTGCATGCCACGTTATGTATTCTTTTGTATATAATACAACTCATTCATAAAAGCAACCATACTGTCAGTGTTTTCTCTCTCTCTCTAGAGCTTTGAAATGTCCAGTAAATACCTTAGTTTTCCAAATGCCCAATGTAAAAAGACTTTAAACGAGTACAAATTGGTCATGTGGTCTGTAATGTAGACTGACCCTGTGTTGATAGAGTTAATAACTTTGTCCCTAGAGAAGATCAAATAACACTGACACAATATAATAGTAAAACTTTTAAATATTAACATACTTTCAACACTGAAGTATTGTCTAGTTTCCTACTTAAGAGCAAAATGTCAAATTTAAATCTAGAATTACACATGTATAACATATTGACAAATTTCTATGTCTTTTTGTATGTACAAAATTCAAATATATTTTATAACATTTAGCTTTAATATGTACGTATGTTTATTCCTCAAGAAGAGAATTGTGTGTTTTTTTCGCATAGCAAAGCCACAAAGGGCTATCTGCTCAACCCACCGAGGTGAATCGAACCCCTGATTGTAGCGTTGTAAATCCGGAGACATACCGCTGTACTAGCGGGGGGCAAAGAAGAGAATACAAAAGTTAATTAACTGCTACACTCACTTAACATATATGCCAGTATATACCGAGTGACATTTACTTGGATTATATATTTATATGTTATTTGAAAACTTAATGAAGATAAACCATTTAATAAATATCTACAAATTCAGTAATTAGTTTTAATTATTATTGATTTACAGAAAATAATACACTTACAATGCCTATACCTTCAAATGCATACATAGCAGTTCCAAAGTATAGTGGAAGTGTTGCGATTGGCATTGACAATGGCCTTGATGAAGTAGAAGGTAACTGATGAAACAGGTTGTAAAATATAATGCAGATACCCAAACTTTGCAAAATATTAGCAATTGTGGAAACCACTGCTAGAGTTCTCAGACTTTTGATGAAATTGAAGAAAACCATAAATGGCAAAATGATGGTAAGATACCCATAAATACCAATGGGATCTCTGTCAGCCCAGCCACAGACTAACTACATAAAACAAGAAACATTTGTGCATTTAATATTGTACAATGGCTATTCAAGATGCCTTTCTGTATGTTGGGGGTTCAAATATAATATTTCACATCTAATTAAGTTTTTTCAACATTTAAATTAGTTGTTTTACTCACCAGATACACATGTTTGTTTAAGTTCAGGAAAAGTTAGAAAATATATTCAAAAGTATAAAAACTCATCATGATTTGTCTCATGTATGTGTTAAAAATTATTACCATATGTTAAATATTCTACTTTTTAGATATCAATTTGTTAAAGTGTTAAAAGCCACTAATAAACAGTAATTTCTTTTTTAAGATTTCTATTTTCATTTATTAGATAAACAAACAAGTATTCAGTGTATAATGGATAGGTTAGCAAACTAAGATGATGTTACATCACAGTAAGACCAATGATGAGTTTCATTACTTCTTAACTGGCCCTATAGGTGTTTCCAGTAAACAAATTACAACAGTATTTCAACTGCACATTCTGCATGTTGCACAACACTGTCTGAATTGATCATTTCAGCTGGATTTAAAACTAACAAAGCCTCTTTCAAAATGCAATTTACCTCAGTTTTTTAGGAGTCAAAGGTTTTGATGTTTAATACTTACTGGTAAAGCAGGCCCTGTAGTTCAGAAAAACAGGTGATAATACATTACAGTAAAGCAATTTTTTATCACCTCCTTCTTTACTAATCTTGTATAGTTTTCCAGTAAGAGCAGTATTTACAGAATTTCATCCACATATAAGATTAATACAAAGTAGTGTTTTGGTTGAGGAATTGTTTCGTGTAAGCCCAGCCAACCTGGTGAGCTGGTATCACATGAGAAAGCAATTTTGTAAAGTGTGCAGATGAAATTATCTCATAACATCTTACTATAAACCTATACAATACAAAAATTGATCATACAATTTATTAGTCTTATTGCAATGTGACATGACATCATATAAACTACAGATATAAAAAATTAGATTCAATTTACCTCTCATAGTCTATTCAGTTCATATATACATAATGTTATTATGCATAGAATATTAATTTATTAATAATTTTATGGTTTCAAAAATATGTTTAATTGGTCTATAAACTGTATACACCTTAAATGAAACTAAATTTAGCAAAAAACTTGAATAATTTCATACTTCTCGCACATAAAACACAGTATAACTAGCCCTTATATCGTGCCTATCAGAAAAATATAAACAAAAAATTTATAGTTTGTTTTTTCTACTAACCTTTTGAATATTAGTTGCTACAAAGAGGAAGTAAACACAACAAAATCCAAATTGAGTCAATAACAGAAACACATTTATTGTTTTTCTGAAAAATGGATAAAAAAAGAAGTCTAAAACAATCTTAAAATGCATAAATATCTGTTCATCAACAATGAAAATGAAAATATAGTAATCTAATGTTTACCCTCTTACTCAGTGGCAGAAATAGAGGGGCACATTTTTATCCCCTTTCCTATTAATTACACGTAAAAATTAAAAAGTATGTAAAAATACATTATGTAAGACTTTGTTTCTTTAGAATTAACTTTTTTTTTGCTAGTGTGTAGCTTCCTGTTATTTTAAACAGTTTATAAAATACTCTTCCAATTAGTGATAATGAGAAAACCCACTTGTAGAGAAAAATATATAAGCAAAAACGGCTGGTTTGGGTTGAGAAAATCTTTTATCCAGAGGAGTGAACAACATTTAGACCTTCTTTGGTCATCGTCAGGTTCACAAGAACCCCCTTCAAACATGTGGTCAGCTGTTGGTCAGTTACTTCTTTCTTTCTTTGTGAACCTGACAATGACTGAAGAAAGTCGAAACATTGTTCGCTCCTGTGGATAAAATATTTTCTCAACCGAAACCAGCCGTTTTTACATATATACTCTTCAAATTATTTATTTAAAATGCGTGATGAGAGGTTTGTGAAAGTTGTTTTTTTGCAAAATATGTTAGTAGTAATATAAATGTTGAAAGCACATCAGAATACAATTATTCATGTCTACTGGGCCAGATTACTTAAATAACATTTTCTATTGTGATTACTTTTATAAATGAAAAACCAATAAATAAGACATAACTTAAAAACATTCCACTTAACATAAGTTTTTCTATCTTGAAGGAATGCATAAACAATGTGCACAAAATGATTAAAAACCCTTTTATCCAAGCTTTTTTTTATATTTTTTTAAAGGAGTTGGACCTTTTTTCTTCAGAGGCTATCTGTTTCAAAAGCACTCAGGTTATAGTTTTATTCATTCATACCAAGACGTTTTGAACCTGTGGTTTTTCTGAAATCATGAATGTACAAAAAAACTCTCGTTATTTTTCAAGTAATTCATATGCACTTGTTTTTTAATTATTCTTATTTTAATAAGCAGCTATAACTTACTTGAGATTGTACATATTGCAACCACTGTATTTCTCTAAATTATGCATAAAACTTCACACAGAAAACTGCAAAATTCCTTTCTTATACAATTTTCTGTTTGGTAAACTTGAAATAAACTACACCAAGGTATAAATAACCTTGTCACTGAGCTTGAATTATTGTCTGCAGTTATAAAAACACTTTATGTAATGATCATTAAAAATCATTGCTATCTCTGTTTTGATAAAGTACTCTTGAACAAAGTATCAACTGAAAAATACAGACAAAACATACATATGTGGTAATACATGAGGCTGTATTAGGGTTTCAAAAACGTGTGCCATGAATGCATGAGTAACTAAAAGTTCTTGGTGTGTCTTCTGATTATTGGTGACATAAAAAGACCTAACAGCTATCTACAAGAACAGGATATCCATCACTAAATGTTCCCAGCTGTGACCAGTAGATGGCTGATATCGACAATACTCGTTTGATTGTCTAGACAAACTGTCATCACGCACACAAGAAAAAGTGGCAGAGAAAGCAAATAACTCCAGTTGATAGTGGTTATGTAGTGACACACAAGAACTCCTGCCATTATTTATGTCTAGTTGAGACATGCTAATAAAAAAGCACAAGCACATGTAGTGTGCCAATTTTCCTTTAGTAACTTCTATCAGTGTCAGTAACGTTCAACCAATCTAATTACCTTCTGGGTTCTTAGATACATTGAATAAATTACTTTTGTACTTAAAAACCGTGCATGCAAAATATCACTTGTCATGTATTAATTATGATATTTTCTAATATCAAAAATGAAAATTTGAAAAAGCAAGTAAATATATAATCTAAAATAATTCTAATATAACAAGCTTATCTGAACAAACATTAAAATATATTAAGCTCTGCATAGTCTTTATTCTAAGTACAAATTCTGCACATTAATGGAGTATAAATTTAATTCCAAAAACTGTAAAAACTAACAAAAAACAAATATGACAATGCACATATTTGTCTTACTAATTGTATTCAAATACTTCAACTATATATATAAAAATTCTCTAATTACAAAAATACACTTCACGTTCAACTATGTTTTCATACCAGACCAATCAAACATGAATTCAAGTCACATAAGCATGCTAAAACATTTAAAAAATTACCTAGCAATACGAGCAAACTTTGGTAGAGGTTCTGGTCCATACATAAAGGCATACAATGCTACTCTGGAGTAGCTCAAGGACTGGCATCCAATTCTATATTACAGAGAAATACATTTAAAATTAATCATAGTTTAGTTCTCTTTCATTAAGTTTGAACACTTGGAGTTTTTATTTTTTTTTACAGTAAAAGAAAATTATGAAGATTATACAAGAAAAAAAAGGAAAAAATCTCTTCACCTCATGCTGTTTTCAAATGTTTGAAAATCTAGCAGAAAAAACAAAAATTACAAAACATTCAGTAACAATGCAGAAATAATTCTTTCACTTAAAATCAATAAACTTTCAAAAAATATTTTGAATAAACACACACACACACATTCATATTATCCTGATCAGAATACATTTTGAAGTACAGTGGGTACAAGCTATATACAAGAAACCTTAAAACATTACAAAATTTTAATAAATCATTTTATTCAATGTACTTTATACCTTACTAAAAAAAATATAAAAGTGCATGGCATTATATATCTTGAAAATTAATCACATTATTACAAGAATAATACAACCATGTCCCACACTGCCCTAGGGACTATTTATCAATCTTCAATGCAATGGCCATGATCATGCACTATTGCCCTACACCACAACTTCCAAGGTAAAAAAACTTCTGCAAAGAATGGTTAGACCAATCTTAGGCTAAACTAAACCAATTAAAGGTTTCTTTTTATTGTTATATTTCTCTAGAAGATTAATATTTCTTAAAATTTCAATGAGGATGCAGGACAACAAAATTATTTTTAACCACATTAATCCTACAATCAAAAGAAAAACTGTAAATGAGAGCTCCTGCCAATTTTCCAATACTTTTTATACAAACAGGCACATCTCCATTAATGATGTTATTAACTGTTAGATAATTAAAAGTACCATGTTTTTAAAGATTATAATCTGTAATACTGTATTTTAAATATGTATAATCCTAATCAGAATAAATTTTGAAGTTTCCTCACAATATAAAGCATGGCTAAATGAGAGAGTTGAAACTAATCAGGTTTATCTTACACACAAAAATATAACTGTGAGAGATATGTTTCAAGTTGCTTTTAGAATACTTACTTTTTAGAGAGTCTTCGACTACATGCTACTAAAATGTGCATACAGTGGATACAGATTAAGCCCATTATAGGTATTCCTAAGGACCCCACCTAAATTCACATAATGTTTAAAAATAATAAGCTCCATGCAAAATAAGCAATCAAAACCAAATACAACCAAAACTATAATAACATACAATGCTTTCAAACCAGTCATTCAAAAATCTCATGGTTTAAAAAGAGATGAATCAGTTATTGCATTATGTCAGGGTACAATAAAATGATTAAAGGAGTTTGGATGCTGTTTTGTCCTATAAAACAAATTTTCTATAGATATTGGATGCTACTAATATTTATATGGTAAATAAAACTGTTAATTTAACATATTTTTTTCTCTTTTATTATAAGAATTCTATTAACAGTAAAAAACAAGGTAAGTAATAATAAAAATGTTAGTTATCTACTGAGTGAGAAAAATTGAAAATTATTCAATGCAAGTGGTTCAGTTTCTGGAGCATGTAAAGCTATTTGTCACATTGTTAATTATTCATTTGATACAAATATATAATTGATTAATTGTTGTTGTTTTTTGAAAGCCAAACCACTTTGGGCCACTATAGAAAACTGAACACCAGACTAATGCAGTAAGTCTATAAACTTACCATCATCCTACCAGGAAACTTAATACCATGGAAATGTGACTATTTAAAACATATGTTTTATATATTTAATATGCCAATAACCATTGTCAAAAAGACCAAAAAGATTGTCAGGACTTTGTCTTTATTGAAAATTAAGTAAGTCAAATTTTTGTGAGGTTTTTACTAACAACTTCCTTTTACTTCTAAAATTGTTAATGAGAATAAGAGAATGTTACATGTACAATATTCATCTACTTATTATAATTTGGTTATTTTGATCTGAATTTAATGGGATGCAAAACTTTTTTTTTAAGATATGGTATTTGCCCTTAAATAATTTTCTAACTATATCCATAGCAATACATGTCATTATTTTTCTAATATAGATGTATAATTTTTATATTCTTTTTATATTCTTAAAGTAATGCCATTTTGGGCCATTGCAGGAAATTGAACTTCAGTATAGTTAAGTCTGTAAATCTTCATGTTCCTAAAACTATAGTTCACATACTAAGTGTTGGTAAAATATAAGTAAAAAAGATGAAACACTGTGTTTTTTGTTCAAAATAAACAACAACAAAAAAATGCTAGTTGCAGATAACAACATCCACATAGATGTAAGTATAAAACCCATTGTTATTTAACTTCATAATAAATTTGAAACAATTTCATAATTTAAAAGTTTAGAAATCCATTTTTAAGAGGTGGACTATCAAATTATTAAATTTTATCATAAACAGTTATCCCATAACAATATTTTATCCACTACATATGTATTTATTTTTTCTATACATTTCTTGTGTGAATTTATGCACGCTTTTGTATAAAACTATACAATATTTTATTTTTGAAACATGTGGAGAAACTACATTTGCACATCAAAATATATACATATATACTAAATTTAAGACCTACCAGTATACCAGCATTAGAGAAAGCTTCAGGCATAGCCAGAATTCCTGTTCCCATATTTCCTTTAATTAAATGCATCATTGTTTCACAGTTTCTGAAAATCCAAAAGCCAATAATAAACATACAGAATAAAAATTATACAATTAGAATAAAAGACAGAAAAACACGGTAAAGGCAGGTTATAAAATAAATCAAACAGATATTTATAACTTTTGAGCAATAGACATAACAGCAACCTCACTAGTGTAGTTCAGTTCTCTAATAAAGTATGAATTATTAATTGTTCTCTCATATATGTATGTATACAATCTCATCTCATTAAAAAGTGTTGAGCAAATTATTAAACAGGAAATTAGTCACTTTAATCCAAAGGCAAAGAACTAAACCTTAGAAATATCTACCTTTTAGTTCATAATTAGTTCATAGTTTTTACGTAAAATAGACCTGCAACAGACAGATCAATTTAAAAGATGAGCTTCTTTCTAAAATAATGAAAGGAAGAGAACAAGTAAATGATAAAAGTTCCACAAAACTGTAAGTAAGTTACATTTGCTGTTAGACCTCAACTTTCTTCTCAATCAAGAAATACCTATTACTGAAATTGCTGCTATTCACAGTAAAAAAAACAAAAATCAGCATTTGTTGGTACAATGAAAAGTAAAATACTGATTACTTCTTACAGTCGGCTGGTGTTGGACAATTACCATAACCAGTTACAAAAGCTTTACTAAAGTAAAACCTGTAGGATATAGAAGATATGTAGATGACACCTTCACGATGTGGCGACACAACAGTGAAACCCTTAAGGAGTTATTTAAGTATAATAATGAAGGAATTGGATTGAATATGGATTATAATGAACATGAACTGGTCTTCTTGAACATTCTCACTAAA
Organism: Tachypleus tridentatus; assembly: GCF_004210375.1. NCBI lineage: Eukaryota > Metazoa > Arthropoda > Merostomata > Xiphosura > Limulidae > Tachypleus > Tachypleus tridentatus. The sequence continues at coordinate 92,361,128 of NC_134837.1, forward strand.
AAACAGAAAAAAATTAAAATTTATTATATTTCAAAAACCTTTTACCTTCACATAATAACTTTAACCACCCTTTAAGTCAAAAACTAAGCACTTTTTACAAGTGTGCTTCGTGTGCCATTAATATATATTCTAACAGTACAAATATAAACAATGGAAAAATGTTTTTGAAAGCAACAGCAGTAGCCAGAGTTATGACCCTGTAATTGTCCACACAGCTTTCCAAAAAATGAACAACAAACATCTACAAATGATATACACTCAATTAACACCATTATAAAAATCTCAAAATATGTTCATTAGCACACCATTGTTTTCTGGGATTTTGGAAAAGGTTACTGAAGGTTACTAATTAGAATTTTATAAAGTAGTGTTCATCCCACTAAACAAATTTTCAACCATTTATAAACACTCAAAGATTAAAAAAAGACTGAAAATGAAAATGGAATTTTACAAAACAGTTGGAGTTGTAAGAAAATATATACAAGATAAATGAAAAAGAAATTAAAAACAGGATGGAGAGAACACCAGCATGGCATAAAACATGGCATCAATACATCCTTTACATTAGTTGAACATTTTGGAAACTTTTATGGTAATTTTGACTAGAAAAATGTATAGATATTATGAAATGCACAAACAGATATAGAAAGAAACTTAAAAGAAAGTATTTGCTTAAGTTAAATAAGTATTCCAATGGGACATGTTAATTGGCCTGTTGTCTCTATTCACACATAAACATCTATTTTTAATTATGCAAATACAATTTACTTTCAAACCCTTTTCTTCATTATCTTGTTTTATAAAATAAATTCACCCATTAACATTTACAGTTTAATATGTTTGAATCCAACACTGTAGATATTAATCCTGACAATGGAAACTATGCAACTGAAACTAGTTGGCTGTAAATTATAATAAATATTTTAATTTTCACTGTGTCAAACAACTTTTATTTTGTTTTTTACTTTTCATGTAATATACAATAGCACAATGTGCCTGAAAAACATTTGTTGATATTTATTCATTCATACATTATATTGACAAAGAGATTTACAGTAAAAGATGTTGGATAAATTCAGTACCAGTGGATACATGTTACAAAGAAGGATGGAAAATGAAAGACATAGTGTGGTTACACATTAAGTCATCTAGCCTCTGTGAAATACTTAAATGAGATATTGTAACAACAGACAGAGGGAGAACGGGGCTCTCTTCTGTATCCCACATTAAATTTAAGTTCTATAAACCCGAGCATATCCACCAGGAACTGCTTAAGAAATACTGTAATGGACAAATCTTCATATTCACCCATAAGAAACAGACAGGACCTAGATGAAAAGCCAGATTAAGAAGGAAGTAAAATACAGAGGAGTACCTCAAGCTTGCTGAAAAGAGTGATAGAGAAGACAATAGTGGCAGATAACCCATACCATTGATAGAGAGCAAAAGGAAATGACTGATAACAGTAAGAGTTGCAAACAGACAGAACAGAAATGCTAAAAGGACAAAGACAATGTTGCACTAAAGAATAAAAAACAGCTATTAATTCCTTTGCTACTGGCTTGGTATAATATACATGTTTGTATACACATTTACACATGTTAAGTATTTACACATACTGCATCAAAAGTTATAGTATATCTTCAAAACATTTGGTAGACTTTTAGAAAATATTGCAAAGTTTTTGTACACAAAAAATCATTTTTTTTAATGAAGTATTTTTACTAAAGATTTGTTCGTGAATATATACACTTTGCTTTGTTACTAGTCTGAGTGCAAATTTACATTCATGATTAAAAACTATTCCTCATTATATAAATCTCAAATATTATTTATATAATCTCAAGCCTCCTAAATACATTTCAAATCATTGTTTTCAATAAGAATTTATACATATATTGTTTGTTATTTTCTCTGCCCTAACTACATGGGGTCTATCAATTTCACCAACTTCATTATCACCATAAAATATTAGTAAATAAATACAAATTATGCTCCTTTCATTCTAGAATGACTACAGATTATAACACAAAAATAAAAATGTTTAATCTAAATAGCTTAAGTCTCATAATGTTATACATTAATATATTTATATTATATTGACCTCCCAGTTGTGCCTAACTAACATTACAGAATTTTCATTGACACAGTGCACATGCTCTCATATTACCATATTCGGTAATATAAAATTAAGTGTTAGTCTTTACAAAATGACCCTGTCTTGGCTGTGTTTTAGTAGACTAGTATTTTGTAATATACAGTCACATTTCAAATATTATACATTATATATGGATATAGATTATTACTATTTAGAAACAAATTATTAAACTTATTTTTCTTAAAATACAGAACAGTACATAAAGAAGTAAAAAAAAAATCTCTTCCAGCTACAACCTTTGTACATGGATGCTACTTGACACAGGTTACTAAACCTATAATTTGCACATAGAAAATATGAAACAAAATTTATCTTTTTAGCTTTTATATGTACATACAGTTGAATAACCACAAAAATCATAAATTACTATATTGATACCATATAATTCCATGATTAATTTATGATGCTTAGTAACTAAGCTGTATTTAGGTCTAAAAAATATGAAATTTCAACCACACTAAATACGCAAGCTTCCTCCTTGAAATTTTGGTGTAAAAGAGTGAATTGTTCTCCTCTAACCATTAAAATGGCTGAGAAAACCACTAGGGGACTTTCTAAGATGTTGATTGGTTATCTATATGTTATATATTAAAGTAGGCATATACAAGAAAGAGGTAAACAGAGCCACTGTGTATGATTCAATATATATGCCATATCTCAGCAAAATGAAAAGATACGAGGTTCTTATTTTATATTCTAGTTTGTCATTATTGGTAGTTTCAGTTCCTAATTTGTACAAAACTACAGACTTAGTATTTTGACATCACAAATATCTAATTTGAAACAGAGATGCATTCAACGTATCTTGTGACACACAAAAATTAATATTTAGGTGTGTCTTTTAATATTTACTTTTAACTTAAAAATTAACTAATGTATAATACTAAAAGTTCAATTATAATCTACAATTTGATACCAAACATTTTGAAAGTCATAAATAGTAGTTTAATAAAATGTTGAATGCAAGTCAGCAAATGTGATGGCATGGCCTTTGAACCATGATCCATCATGACAGGGTTAAGATGACTAGAAACTCAAACATAAGCACAGAAAAAAACATATCTGAACACAGGCAATGCCTAGGAAAAGGTTGTTTATGATTATATTTTAGTGATAATTGATATTAGTGCACCAAGAGGTTATGCCACGCATACTAATGAAAGGCTACAGCATAATGACAGTTACTTAATATTTGTAGACATATGCAATGGGTGGGAGTCTGTGGCACGTGCAGGAAGTTCTACTGCAATTACACATAAAGTAGCAGCTATTAGTAGCGCAGAGGAGTAAATAATGTTTATAAATGTGGAACTCACTTACAGGCCACTAAAACTGATAACAAACTAACCCATGCTACTGTAGACTTCAAGACTGAAATGATAATTTTTAGGAGAAATCATTCGAGTAAATAGGGGCTTTGAAATTCTATAACCAGAAAGAAGACAAGCTAAGGTGAAGGACTACTCTTCAGTTGAGCATATATAGCTGTTACAACTGTGTTTTTGCTTGGTGCAGATCAAGGTTACCCCAGATGTTTTTTTGTTCTTTTTTTATCTTGTCATGTGTTTTTCTCTAGTAACAGTTTGAATGTTATTGCACATCTTATAATAATACTGATAATACAAACAATAATAGATTAAAAGTTTCCTTGATTGTTTCTTCTACTTTGGCTTGTATGTCTTATATGTCCACTTTATAAGCATTTTATAGCTTCACAGCATTATTCATATTGACATTTTTTTTTTCATACAGATGTAGATTCTTTTTATAGAAAAACCACATCAGGCTATCTGCTATACCCACTGAGGAGAATCAAATTCCTAATTTTAGCATTGTAAGTCCAAAGACGTATCACTTTCTGAATGGGGGACTTTTGTATAGATACTACATTAAACTTGTGTATTTTATAATTTTTTTCATCAGTTTAAATTTATTGAAAAAAGTTTCATTTGTAAAGTTTTAGTTGAAAAACTACCATATCTTGTTAAAACCTTTGACCTTCTTTAATTCTATTACTGACTGTGTGTAAAATGTATTGAAAATATGTTATACTAATGTTACAGATATTTACATGCAAAAAAAGTAAGCCAATAATTGTTCATTATTTAATTACTTATCCCAAGATTAAATACCACAAGACACCTATTTCATATGGAATTATGTCTGTTAATATTCAAATTTGCTTTGGGTTTCATTGGGAAGCCTACACAATAATAATATTAAACAAGTTGATGATTAAGTAGTGTTTGGTTCACTTATAATGATTTACCTAACTTTAAAATGTTTGACTTGTGTGCTGCTGGTATCTATTGAAATGGATACAGGTTTGCTTCTTATAAGTTAAAAAAGAGAATTATGTTTGACATTTACATACCGGTGCCAATTCCACGTACTTGCACTGTTTAACTACTATAAAGTTACACTGAATGCATAAACACTTCATTCCTCATAGATGTCCAGCAAGTTTTTTTTATTTTATTATTATTATTATTATTATAGAGCCAATAACTGTCTGTAAAGAAAGTATGTTAGCTGTGTCTGGTTTATTAAGCTCCACTGATAGGACCATATAATTTTATGAAGCATATTAAAATGTCACATTATATACATCATAGTTTTCCAATATTTATTCCTACATTATTTCTATATTTTTTTTTACTATTTTAACTACATTTAGGTACAAGTCTCTGAAATAATAGAAAAAAAAAACTCTTTTATACATAATTTTGCACTACAATGTTGTACATCTATTTTAAGAACTTCCACAAACTGTAATATATTACATTGCAGTTATGTTTTAATTATTTTGCGTAATAGCCATTTCTTGGGGCTTAAACATAAAATATTTAAGTAGCTAGTGACATATCAAGATGAAGTTGCTTACTTCATTTATACCACACCATATGTAGTATACTTGGGTAAAATACAATTGTTTAATATAAACGGGAACCAAATCAATAGCAAATTGAAAAAAACAAGTTTAGACTAGTGATAAATAAACTGCTCTATTGCTAGAAGTCAAGCTATCAAAGAGGAGGACAATCTATTTCTCTGTACAAATCACTAGTTACATTCCACTTAGAATACTGTGTACATACTGTTTTGCTCTCCTTATCTATGAAAAAATACAGACTTGCTGCAAAAATGTTAAGGAGAGATTACTAGGACTATCCTAGGAATGGAAGAGTTATCTTACAGGGATAGGTTTTTATTTATTCACATATTCTCTCTAGTGACAAAAGAAGAAAGATGTGATCTTATTTCAATTTCTCTAAGGGATCAATATGATAAGGGCCTCTGATTTTTGTACTTTGTTTTAAGTGTAACAAGATAAGAGGGAAAATTCAAGATTTAAAAATATAGGCCAGGTTTCAGTTAAGACAGTTTTTATTTTTCTAAAAAAAGTGATGACATCTCATGGAATGAATTTCTGTCAGCAGTAGAGAAAGCCACCACTTTGTAGAAATTTAAGAAAAGAATAAATAATTTCCTTAAAAGTAAAGGGTGTATTGAAAATAAGCTTTTCTGCAAGATGTGTATTCAAGAACAACCACAAAGTAAGAAATGAAACCTTGTTGTCTTCACATATATGTTATTTTATATTTAAAGGAACTATAAGATACGGTACAGCTAGTATTATTGGTCCAACTAAACCATTAAGAAATTAAAATTCACATACACTATTTTTAAAATTAATACTGCAAACTAGAAAACCACATAATTTACCTACACCCAGATTTCAACAAATGATTTACCACTACCAAATGGAAATGTGTGAATCAAAATATGAAACAAACATTAGCATTGCAAAAATGTAGTTCATTACACTGTAAAAAATCTTATACCTATATAAAAGATTTAAGAAAAATATTTTTAGACTACTAGCTAGAACATTTTTTAATTAAAACAATATTTTGGTAAATTGTCTGCAGGAATCTGATTAAAATAAAATAATATTCTTTATCTCTACAAGTACATACGAAGTTTTATGTTTCTTCTCTTCTGCTTTCTCAGTGTTTGTTTCATTGGGGTTTGGAGCTTCTGCTGATTCATCTGATACTGAATAAGTTAATGGAGCTGAAAAATCAGGAGAGTTGTCTTCTGATTCCATGGCATTAACAATGTGCTCTTTGTCTGAAGTTTCTGATTGTCCATTAACTTGAAACTGAAAATTAAAAGAAAATTCAGGTATTTAACTTATTACGAAAATAGAAATGTAGGGCACTAGAATTGTTTTGTGGTAAGTACATTAGTAACAAAAGTCACAATAATAACAAGTAAATGTAGCCTTATGCTCATATAATAGGATTTGTGAAACATACATAACATTGTTCCATGTGTTTCAATTCAAATTATTTTAAGACTCAAAAATGTTCACTTACAAAGACTTGGCTCTAATTGTTTAAACATGTCTACAGTGTATACCATATATTTTGCAGCAGTTAAAAAACTAAAATTTATCACACTAATCTTAACTTGAAAAGAACATTAAATTTCAAAACTTAATTGTCCTTAGGACACATACAAACAGATTGGGTTCAAGAAATTGTGGTGCCACTAATAAAACCTATAATGAGACACATCAAAAGTTCAATACTTATTAAATTGAAAATTTTTTACTTTATTCATAAAACCAACAAAAAGTGTACTCAGCTCAGATTATCACTTTACCATGCAAGATGGATAATAACAGGTTCTCAAAAAATATAAAAATGTGGACATGGCCTATTTTCATTAGTACAATGGAGAATATTTTACACAAGTCTACCAAATTTAATCAATGTCTGATCATTTTTTACTAAGCTATAGAGCAAAAATAGTGTGAAAAATAGATTCCTGGGTTAACGGACAGGGAATTTTAAAATTTTCACAACCTTGCTATGACCTTGATATTTGACCCTCCAAAACACTAATCATGTCTAAGTTGGGTCATAATCCAAGCATAAACTATTTTTCATCCAAATATATGCAGCCATTTTTAAGAAATTTTGCTAACAAACATGAACACACATTCAGACATGGGTAAAAACATAATCCCTGTCTACCTTCAGAGGTGGAGGTGAAAAAAAAACAGAAAAGAGATCTGTGGTTTATTATAACCACTAAAATTGAGTATAATGACAGTATGAAACTGAATTTTTCATTAAGTTTAATATGTCATAGTTTAATTTTAAACTGATTAAAGAGTAGAGAGTGGAAACAATGCTATGCATGCTTTAGCTAAACAACCCTTTCAATCAACCTTTATTATGACGACTTAGGATGCTCAATAGTCTGCCCTTAATAGAATTTAAATACAGGAACCTCATATCCTAATACTACACTTTATTGGCTTTCTATCAAGAGAGTAACAAGAACTTAAATTCCTATGCAGATATGCAACTCTTCTCTATTTTGACTCTTACAGTACTTGCTTACTTTAGTCAAGACTCATCTTCAGTCCTACACCACAACCTTTTATATGTACATCGAAAATAACACGACAACATCATGTTAACACCAAAGAACACTATCATAACTGAGCAATCTCCATTCACAAAATATATGTGCACTATGACATCACTGCAAGAGATACAATACGAATGAAGGTTGTTTCATTCTTTATTGACACCTACTCAACTCACAAGATCCTTATAAGACAACTATTATTTGTGTATCCATATAATGAATTGGGATGTTGAGAAATATGCTCTCTTAAGATTGAACTTGAGATCCTGATCTTACACTAGAACTCTAGTTCATAATAGGTTAGAAACATTATTAAAATAAGATATTAATGATGGATTATAAAGAATGAACATAAAAGACAAAATTAAGAATTTTATTAATTAAAGATGATAGAATTAAAGATCATTATATATGAGTTTTGAATAACAAAAGCAATACTGCATCTATCTCACAAAGGGAATATCATAAAGGTGATTAAGCAAAAAGTACTGTCAAAATAGGAACCTGTGCTGTGCTTTAAATATAACATACTTAGGTTGAATATAAAGATTGCTGAACCAGCTAGAATATCAGATTGGCAGAGTAAGAATGTCCATAAATATTAGAGAAAGAAAAAAAGAACAGTCAGGAAAAAGATTGAAGGGTGTTAACAAACATATAAAAAAAATATAACAATCCTAATGAATGGCTTGCACATCCAGAGCTGGTGACAAAGGGAATCACAAAAGCATCAATAAGAATACTTCCAAAGTGGAAACAAAACCATTGCAGCCTCACAGGATACACAGGCCACTCCATGTGAAAGACCAGATCAGGCAGAAAAAAACGACCTCCCACCAAGATCAAAGCTTCTGGGACATAATAAGTTGATAACCAACTATGGTGGCTGGGAGGTAAAAGAAAGGTTTATGGTCCTGACAGCAAATGCATCCATGCAAGTTGCTGTAAGAAACAGCCATGAAATTGTTCAATTGGATAATAACGAGATGACCTTAAATAGAAGATAGATAATGTCAAGCTTAATGAGCACCCAAACTGCTGTTATAGAGACACCATATCACAAAATGAATACAGAGGCATCTGTGAACACATGCAAGTCTGGTTATGGTGAGGGAAGCTCAGGGTTGAGTGATTAAGTTACAATTACAGTAATAGACAGATATATGGAGGAAGAGACACAAGAAAAAACAGTGAATATATGGATATACTCTATTGAAGAGGATACATATGGCTATGTCCGAGAGGAACAAGTAATTTCAGAGAAGTCAGAGTTCCCAGTAGTTAACTTTTTTTTTTACATTAAAAATGTATTTCCAATAGGAACTTACCTCACCTCACTCATAGATATCTCAATCCTGGTTTGCTCTCTAAGCATTGCTGAAAAAATTTTCATTAGCAGTGCATCAGTCTCTTATACCCCTTATTTTCATTCCATTTAAGAACATGTGCTGATCATGTGACTACCTTCCATCAACTATACTGAGCCATCTACACTAGCACAGCTAGCTCCCTTTATTATCCTAGCAGAATCTTCACTTTCAAAGATTGGGAGGTTCAAACTAGAAACACTAGTATATCAGTGGGAAGAGGGTAAGAAGAGGTAAGACCCTATCAGATACACATTTTCAGTGTAAAAAAAATGTTAGCTTCTGAATTGGTACTACCTATTCTTATCCAAAGTTAGATTCCCACATTGTAGAGGAAGAGGAGCTGGTGAAGACATGATAGTATTAAATCACATGGAAAGAAACTCCCTTCAAAGAACAGGGGTTCTATCGTAACAAAATAAGTTACACCTGTAAGGTACAGCACTACTTCTGGAACAGATATGCTCTTCACTCAGTAACAAACACAGTAATACCTATAGGGAAGAATGTAATAGGCAGGCACCAAGGACATAAGAAAGAGATATACAACACCAACCTGTGGAGAAATGGTCTAAAAATATGTGAAACAGTAAAGCACAGGCAAAAACAGAATGTCTTAGGTGTAATCAAGGCTGGGCCCAAATAAATGTGCCAAGATTACAGTGTTGGAGCACAACAGAGTATGTTGGCTGCTGTTTAATTGAGCAAAACATCCAGTGGAAACATTTTGTCTACGATACTATGAGCAATAAGAGTGGTCCTCTCTATAGAAATAAAAACCAACATAAATTTAGTGAGTCATCCTGAATAAGTAGTTTAATGAAAAAATGTCAGGAAATTCAGAATCAGCCCATTGTCATCAGATAGTATGCAATTTGTCTATATATGTGGCAAACATTAATATGGGACAGATAGTGATAGTTAATCACAATTAGGTGCCTGATAATGTGATATAAGTATATATTAATAGGGCTAAAGGATTGTAAATTCCAGGGAGAGTGTTTTAAAATATGTCAGATTATGCCAAGTGCAATCTATCCAGGCAAAAAACAACCAGTAGAAGTGTTTTGCATAAGTTTGTCAGATCAACAAGTGTGGTTTGCTCAGGCAAAAAACATCCAGAGGTAGCACCTTGGATACATTGAATTATGCCAAGTGCAGTTCATGTGGGCAGAAAACATCCAATGAAAGTGCCTTACATAAGATACAGAGGTCAACAAGTGCAGTTTGTTTGAGCAAAACCCAGGAGGAATTACCTTGCATACATATGATTAAGTCAAGTGCAGTCCACCCATCCAGGGAAAATGCCTCGTACAAGAAATTAATTCTGTGATCAACAAATGTGGTCAGCCTGTGAAAAAACATCAGGGGGAAGTGCCTTGGAGCCAGAATAGTATCTTATTGCATAATTAGTAAATATAAGAAGAATATTCATCTTATCACTGAATGAGTATACATGATCCATGAAGCTTGGTTTAGTTTACTGTACAAAGCCTACTCAAGAGGAAATTTCTATGGTCCACCAGTCCAATGACTGGAAACCAAAAAAGGCAACAACTTCATGTTCTACTAAAAGAAAAAGAGGGTGAGAATAAGCTTTGGGGGTCAGAGGAACAACATGCTGGAGACAGTGCAATGCAAGTCTGTGATTCTTTATTTTAAAATGCAGAAAAACTCTGATTGTAAGAATCACAGGTCAGGAGATGGACAAAATTCTTCATCTGTTTTACTCATGAAGTCCATGAGTGATGGTTCTTTATATACTCTTCAAAAAAAGAAATGCAAAAGGGATATTTTTGTTATTTTAAAGAGAAATATATGTAATAACGTTACAAGCTCAGAGTATGTGATGTCATACGTGTTAAGGCACTGATTGTCTGACCAAAATGACAATAAAAGTTGTGCATTTTGAAAACGAAGGAAAACATCGGATTTTTTGCCAAAACGCATGCTTGTCCAATAAATCTGCTTGATAGATCTGCATGTTCTGCAAGTGCAAAATCCCTATAAAAGTGACGGGTTCTCGGTTTCCATAGCTCAGTGTTAAGCCACCAACAAGCAATACAGTTACGCCAAGACTGACTGAAGCACAATGCAACAACGCCATTGGTCGCTTGGAAGCAGGCGAATCTCGATCAGATGTTGCCAGAGCTGTGAATGTCCACCCAAGCACCATCACAAGGCTATGGAATCGTCACCAACAACATGGATCAACTCGTGACCGACCACGATCTGGCAGACCACGTGTGACCACGCCCGCACAAGATCGCAACATCCGGTTACGTCACCTTCGGGATAGGACCACCACTGCGACGTCTACTGCCTCAACCATACCAGGGCTGCGTAGGATTTCTGATCAGACCGTACGCAACCGTCTACGAGATTCTTAGGCCCAATGTGCAACCCATCATGGTGAATGTCAACGACGTTTTTCAACATGACAACGCCCGTCCTCACACAGCCCGACTCATCACGGTCTTCTTGAGACACCACAACATCAACGTTCTTCCCTGGCCCTCCAAATCACCAGATTTAAACCCCATCAAACATCTTTGGGACGAGTTGGACCGACGTCTGCGATGGCGACAACCTCAACCGTAGACTCTACCTCAGCTTGCAGCAGCTTTGCAGGATGAGTGGACAGCCATTCCACAGGATGTGATTCGTCATCTCATCGCTTCCATGGGCAGGAGATGCCAAGCAGTTATTGATGCTCATGGGGGGCATACTCGTTATTGACGTTGAGTGACGTTAAACTTCACCTAGTGAGCGTGGACTTCGCCTTTGCAGACTTTGGATGTTCAGCAGTAAATGTGCAAAGTTTCACACATATCATACAGAACTACCCGGAATAAACTTGTTAACAATTTGTCTCATATTTTGCCTGTTGCGTTTCTTTTTTTGAAGAGTATACATACAAAATAGTAATAATATATAAACACACACACAACACCACTAGTAGCCAGTGGTCTTACAGAAACACCCCATCTCAACACTAAGTGTTACAGAAGAGTACTGATCTTTTGATAATATAATAATAAGCATACCTGACCAGGCAACTGTCCTATCAAAAGCCACAAGACATGGTTAATCATGATTCAAACATGTCCCATTCACAAAACATTAATAGCATGTTAGACCACCTTTGGCCTTAATGATTGCTGTCATGTTTTGTGAAAGACTGTCCATTAATTTCTAATAGAGAGCTGATGGTATTTAAAGCATTAATAAGCTCCATTAGTGAAAAGTAATGTCTTAGCATTGCCCTAATTCTCTATTCTAGTTCATCCCAAAGATATTCTCTCAGGTGGAAGTTTGGACTTTGCATTGACCAATGCAATGTTATTGTTGTTAAACCGTGTTCACAATCCTTGCTTTGTGACATGGAATACTATCATTTGAAAGGTGTATGGGCTGGTAGCATAAAACTGCCCCAATGTATGAGACACAAAATTATTCAAAACACCAACAAAGGACTTAGTATTCATGTATCCATGCACTATAACCAGTGAACCTAGTCCCTACCATTACACTGCTTCCTCCAAAGTTCACTGTTGGTAACAAGTAATAAGTCTATTAGAATGGAAGAATATGTAACATGGCTCGTCACTCCACAGGACTGATTTCTATTAATACATGGTCCAGGTTTGATGTTTCTTGCCCCATGCCAAAGAGAGCTGAAACTCCCACCATACATGGAAACACTTATAGGATTAACTGTGGCTATTTGCATCTCCAAACACACAATCTCTGGTCTAACAACAAGATGAGGTAACCAGCATTCTCAAGGCAAATCAGCTCCTGTCAGTCAATATTTTATGTCTGCCTGGCCATTTCTTGGGCTTACTGTCACCTGTAGACTTCCATTTCTTTAGCATGTTGCCAACTGTCAACTTGAGAATGTTTAATTGTTGGAACTGAGAAACACCCCAATTACTGGGTATGACATGGGATTAGCTCCAAGCTATTGATCTGGGAATGTGACATCTGGTATCCAAAGGAAGTTTATTACATGCAATTAACTCCCACTGCTGTGAAACACATCAGAACCAACCAAAGAGCAATAACATCCACACAATAAGAGAACAAGGGATAGCCAAGGAGAGAACTGGAACAATCTTGGGTATCCCTGCTGGGATCCACACCACTGAAGGAGAAATCGAGGGAGGAAGATCCAAAACCTATGTGAGAGCATATGTTGATTGGTTCACTCAAATTCAAAACCAGTCTGCAGGGTACCAACATTCATGCAATAATAGAATAAGGGCTCCCAATCAATGGGGTGAACTGCATTTTGATGTCTCATTTCACTGTATTGTTAATCACAACTTGGAAGATATTACACCAACTACACTGGCAGAACACAACCACCCTACTCTGAACTGAATGGTTATAGCCATTTTAGGTGGAACTCACCCAGCAGGGTGTCTCCATGGTCAAACACCCAAGTGACTTGGAACTGGTAAGTGGTAAGGACTCCTATACTTTGCTAGAAAAAAGGGGAAGCTGAGAGTGCCCTGGAAAGCTCAAAGGAATGTGAATACCCAAGACAGTGTATGAGTGATCAGTAAACCCAATTCTGAAATGCAGACCATACTGGTATAATTAAAGCATGCCAGGAATGAGTAGCTAACCCCTTCTGAAGTTCATGGGTTGTATGTTTCAGGACAGGAGAATTTATGATACAAATATCATGAGAGTATTCACTAAGTGTGATTTTGTGAAACAACCTATCTCAAAGGAAAGCCATGAAAAGTAAGGCATTAGTCAACATGGTGTACAGTGCACATTTAGTGTTAAAAAATACCTGGCCAAAAACCACATGCACCAGTGTGAGATCCATGTATTGAACATATGAATGGGCTCATAAAAGAAAAGAAAGTGTCAATACAGACTTACCTATTGTCAGAGTTGCATCAAAGTATAAAGTACAGCCAAAATTACAATATGATGTAAATAATGGGAGATGAACATGTTAGAATCGGTTCTCAAACCCAATTGTAGGATGTCCTTGAAAGGCCAATTAAGACAAGAAACAAGGTGAGGTGTCAGATTAGATGAGAGGTAACAAAGAACAGAGTTTGGTGGTAAGGAGACAAGAAGGAATAAGCCAACTGGATCAAATGACAAACACAATTTTTGAGGGTAAAAGTGGTAGAGATCTCCAGGCAAAGAGAGTTTCCATTGGATAAAGATATGGTAACAAAAACCACAGAAGGAAACTGTGTGGGCAATATAACAATGAAGGGCATTCACAAGACAAAGATGTCTATCTGGGTCAGGAGAGGGTAGAGATGAGAAATAAAAGGGAAGGAAAATAGATAAAAAGGAGGATTTACCATCATGTGATGCTGAGGTTTTGAAAACAAAGAAATGATGTGGATAGTATAGAAAATAGATATGGAGGCAAAGTATGCTTCTAACATTCATGGTAAATAAGTTAGACTGTTGACGTTTACAGGCTAAAAGGAGAAGGAAATACACAAAGAAACAGACAAAACAAAAAACATAAGGAAATACATCAGAATGGAGTAAAAGTAAGTGACTGTAAGATGATATTAATATCTCAATTCAAAAATGCAGGTCACCAAAGAAATAGACAAACCTGGAAGAAATGGATTCATGTGGTTAAGTATAGGTGAGAGAAAATTCATGTAATAATGGGAAACAAGTGGAATGGTATAAAGCTGTCTGATGACATAAAATTGAGGAGAATTAAGACCCCCAATTGAAAAGCCATGTGAGAAACTGACACAACAACAACAGTTGGATGAGCAGCAGAAAATCCTTGAGCCTGAGCCCACATAAGAAAGACTTCATTTGGGCTGATACACTTCCATGGAGGAAGGATGGATAGAGACAAATGAAAAGCTAAATGACAGGAGAACTAGATCACCTTGCCAAGGACATAATAAAAGCCAGGCATGAAGACAGAGGACATGAAACATAGGATGCAGAACTAATGACAGAGACTGATGAAGGAGGTCAAGTGTTAAAGGAAGTGGTACATGAGGTGGCTAGTAGAGAGTTATCAAAAGTACCAAAAATGAAGTGGCATGGATAAGGGAAAATACATAATGAAGCAATCAAATAGGTTAACCTGAAGATGACCTAAGAAGGTTGAAACACCGTTGTGTACTTTATTTTAATTAAAGTTTTAATACCCATACCAGAAATCTTGAGAATACATTTTTAATTCAAGATGGTTCCTCATCATCACCAGTGTGAGGAAAACTCAACAGATTACAAAGCCACCTATAAACAAAAGAATGAAGAGATCACTCTATCTGGAAATTATGTCAAGGTGTGAAAGACTATCTGTCACGAAGCTGAAAGCACACAGGATGTGATATACAATGAAACAATCGGGTTGCTTGTGGGCCCAACATATTAATTCTGATGTATATAAACAGAAAGATCTCAACCTGCTGCCCCATTCATGATTGATATAAGCCACTCTCCATCTAATTGTCAGAATGGATCATTACCAGACAAAGTATGGCAATGGGAAGAATGTGACCCACATCCTGACAAATGGCAAAGAACTCTAGGACACTGATATGTAAAGAGCATCTGCTGAAAGACTAACAATTGGAAGCCTGTTGATGATCAATCCATGCACCCCAACCCTGAAGGATGCACCTGTAAAGAAATGCAAATCCAGATGAGAAGAAACAGTACACCTGCTGATGTGAGAGTCTTATCCAACTAGCACAGGAGACTGGCTACAAGTGAAGAAGAAATGGTAATGGGAGCATCCATGAGATCCCGAACAAGGTTCTACAGACTGTGCAAAGTCCACTGAAGAGAATGCATATATGCATGGCTGAGAGGGATTAGCAGTGTCATAGAATATCACACTCCCAAAAATCAACAGAATCTCATGTGTAGATAGTGAGAGAGCAGATAGGGCATGGTGAACAGACAACAATTCCATAGAATGGAGACAAAGAAGAGAAGGTTGGGCCTGATTGATGAGTGTAAAAAAGATATCTAACTGCACAAGGTATTGGAAAGAATGAAGGACATCTCTGATTTGATCAGCCACTCAACCTGAGCAGAATCAAGAAGGAACTGATGAGTATGATTGGCTGACTCCTGTTCGGAATGGGCCAGAAGTAGCCAGTTATCTGTGTAAAAATGGAAACACAGCCCCCACGGCATGAAGATGGAGAGCAAATGCTTGCATTACTCAATAAAAGATATAAGGAGTTGAAGCAAACTTGAATAGCACAGTGCAAAATTGATATACTAGCACATGATGGACATATCAAAAAATAAAGAAGAGATCATACATAGGAGAAATCTACCTTGGTCATCCACAGACCTAGAGAAAATGCCCATTGAAGAATAAAGTAGGAATGCATGGAGAAATGCAGATTGTGAACAAAATGACTGAGGTAGAACAGATCACTGATGGGCTCCCACTCCCCAGTATTTTGGGGAAATCACAAACAGATGAAAGTAAATTATGGTGAATGATGTGAGACACATCTAATAGCCTGTTGGGTTAGAAAATCCTGTACCACCTCTATTCAATGTTGGCAAGTTGTGGAATATCAAAAAGAAGGGATGAAACAGGTATCTGGAACATGAGAGGTGGAGTGAGAATTGGAATTTATATGTCCCTCTGATACCACTGATGAACAAAGACTACAAGTTGAGCTTTCCCCAGGCCTTAACCTGCCAGGTAGTCACTGGAACTGTTGGCAACATATCATGCATTTTCAAAAAAGATGAACTGTGACATGATGAGAAGGATGGAATATTAACAGATGTAACACAGAATACAGTCTTTAGTCTTTAATTGGAAAATACAAAGCTGGAAATTTTTAAATAACGGACAGAAACTGTAATATAAAGTAACTTAAAAACAGTGTACAAAAAAGGCAGATATGAATAAAAAAAGACATCACATTTTTTAATACAAGTTCATTGATTAAAATATTTTTGCATCATCGATAATTAGAAAATAAATTATTAGTAAATATTGTTTTGTTCAAATAAACTAATTTTACACTTAACACATGAAATATATATGTATTATTTTTTTTCACTAAGAGACTAAGTGGTATTATAAATATTACTGAAAGGCACATGAAAAATAAATGTATAATACTAGAATCTCATATTTTTTTATAATAATAGAAAATCTCAGCAACATTTGAAATTACAGCAACATATTCATTATTTTATAATTTGTTTGTTACTGATATACACATTCTTGTGCAGGAATTATTCAACACTAAATATTTGCAATTAACCTTTGTTGATTTGAAAATTAATTGTTTGCACATGGTAGGAAACTGCAAAATAAATAGTATGCAGATAACAATAGACTAATATGACTGATATTTTATTAATATAGTGGTAATATACTTATGTTTACATAAATATAAACCTATTTTCAGTGCAAACAATAACATAAATAGACATTTAGGATGTAAAAAAACTCTTCTAAAATTTCTTAAACAATAAATATGTAAAGAAAATTAAAAAATAGCAATGTATACATAATGTTTTAAACTAATAACAATACATTTTTATATTCACGTCTATGAAGTTTTAATTTTATAATCAATTACCCGGTTCATATTTTTTTTAATTCTTAAAAATACATCATTACTAAATAACTAATTTTCATTACTTTAACATATCTATATTAATATAAATAAACAAATGTTTTAACAAGTATATGCAGTTGGATATCAAGAACTTACTACTGTCCCCAGTTCCATGACATTCAAATCAATCACTATATATATATAAAAAATCCTTTAAAGAACAAAACATTGTATGCTATACCGTATAATTTCACAAATTAAAAAGTTCTATCTTAAAATAAGCACGTAACCATTCTCCTACTTCAAAACATGTACACAAATGTATAACAATGCAATGTACATGAAGTCCTTATCAAATTACACCTGCTAGAGTCATATGATCAACATTCATGCACAAAATGTGATAATATTGTCTGCATTCACCTTCGTTGTTTCCCTGCTGTTTCAAAAATTTGATAAAGCAAAGACAATAAACATATATTTATCAATCATACTATTCATATAAAGATGTTTAATTTATTAACTCTAATTTTATGTTTCATAAATTTTAGTCAGTTCAAAACTTTGAAGGCATCTCTATAAATTAGAAATTTGTTTCTGTTTAGTTCTTACTAGATCTTAAGTAGAACAAAATGCCAAAGGATATTACTATGAATGCAATAACTTAGTCTGTAATATTCAAGGAAGCAAACAAAAGGTAATGTAAGCATACATGTATGTATACAGAAACTGAAATACATTCTTCTATATCTTTTGTACATTTAAGATGTAAGAGCAAATCAGTCAGAGTTTGGAAGATATTAAGTTTATACTTCTACTTTGGGTATATCGAGCAATAAATAAGTTTAGCAGAGATAAATAACATTTTACTTTTATGAACACATTTTATTTAACTATTTTCCTTTTCATTAATAATCCAAACTTTTTCCTTACTGTGTTGTTTCTCAAAAGATGTCTCTAATATAAGCTCACTATTAAAAGATGCAAAGCTTCAACGTAATGGTTTAAATAGTAAAGTTCTTTAACTAGCTCTATGGTTTCAAGGTAAACATGTACAGTTTTTCACAAAGAAGCATTTCACAGTGAATCAAGAAAATTTGTAATATCATGGAAAATGCAACAAAGAATAAATTAAACTGACTCTTAAAGCATTGTAACACCTATACCACTGTTCTGTTTGAACAAGGAAAAATACATACAGTATATGTAGCAAATGTCTGTACTTAATTGAAGAAATTTTCTATACATATTCTACACGAATGTCCATGTGAGAATGTACTTTTTATATACTACTTAGAAAAAAATGCCAAAATTTATTGTAGCTCCTTTACCTCCTAAAACAGATTTGAACAAAAGAAAACAAATAACAGCAATACAAGAATTTTGTAAATATTTCCTTTTAAAATATGTACTTTATATCTTATAATATTCATACACCTTAACTAATGCTGTGTTATGCCTAAAGCATTTCTGCCCTATTCTTACTCACAAAAATACACGTAATGAAGTAAACCAACTTACTTGATTTGTTACTCCAACAGACTGTCCCCATAGCTTGTCAACAGCTAGCTCAACTATGGTTCCAAGGTTGTATTTCTGTGATGCCATTGTAAACTAAATAAAGCTTATGTCATGAGTAAAACTTTATTTAGATGTAATGTAAATAAACAAATAATTCCATTCTAAAGGAATAAATAATCCACTTTTTAATAGTATATATATATATATATATAGGCACATTCTAATTCAATAATGATTCTAAGAAGTAATGCTTTTATAATACAAAAATATTTTTGTTTGGCTTTTAAAAATATGCATGTACATTAGATTTAAATAACAGGTTTTAATATGGGTGATGACAAAGCCTTCAGAAGAGTAAATTATATTTATAATTCAAATTATAGTAACTTACAAAAACTATCTGGCATTTATTAAAATTAAAAACCATCTGACATTTATTTGTCAAACTGGCCAAATCATCTCAATCACTATGCTGTTTCTCAAGAGATGTTTCTAATACAAACTTATTTTTAATGGCTGTAATAATAGTAGTTTCAATTAAATGGTTTAAACAGTAAAGTTCACAGATACATAATAAGTGAAGTAGTCAGTCCTTCTTACAGCCAAGGACACTCTAACATCACTAACAAGCTTAATTAACTTATTGACCATTCCTCCATCTATTTTAAGAATGGGTGCACCAAAAAGTGAGAAAATAAGGTAGAAATAGACATGGTGTCATAAAAGAAATTTCCCTGAACAAACTCACAAAGAAGTATATCCAATATCAAGTCAATGCCTACTTCATTATTCTGTGTTCTTCATACCATACAACACAGGCCAATATGAGAAGGAAATAAGTCTTGAGGGATAAGTGAACAATCAAAAACAAGGACAACAGTTCAAATTAAGGCAAGGTAATGCAGTGAAGAACCACATTGACATCCCAATCTAGAAGGACTGCATATTGAAAAGGATGATAAATCCAGGAATAATCCAACAAGAATAGGATAGAAGAGTTAAAATTTCTACAGTACCAAGAAAAAGTACAAGTGCAGGATGGTACAGTGCCATCACCTAGTTTTAATAAATGCCCCATAAACTATTGAGCTCTTAGTTAATGTTATAGTCTTTCTTAACAAATTAGTTTTAAAATGTAATGAGGTTTGTTTCAGTGGTAAATTTTATAAAACTATATAAAAAATAGTACCAGATAATGTTTCTCTTCCTTCTATCATTAGTTCTTATATTTCTAATGATATTATTAGATGCTATCTGTATACCTTGCTTTGTGGAAAGTAGCAATTGACTCATTTTACTGATCAGATATTTTTCATTCAAAGCCAAAAGAAATTATACAAAAAGTGGAAATGTCCCTTATTTCAGGTTTGTTTGATTTTTTTTTATCCTTCTTCTCAGGCAAAAAAATTTTAAAACAAAATAGTCCATGTATACCATTGACCAGTTTTCAATTACTATTCAAAACACAATGTTAATTAATTCTTGCCAACTCTAGATTACAGATACTGACACAAATACACACATAAGGAATGACCTTTATTGTTTGATAAATAGAAAAAGAATAAGTATGTCTACATATTTATCAAACCATCATGAAATTAAAGTTTGTGCATGACTTTTCACACACACACAACACATAAAGAACATCAGTTTCATTACTGAAAACAATAATGATAATTAATAAATGAGCTTTTAGCTCTATCTACCAATGTATGATACTGATTTATGATTTCAAATATATTACAATACATATTAAATGTATAGTTTCTCAATTAAATATGTAATGTAGATATACCAATTAAATTTTTTTTATAAATTATTAGTTGAAGCAGAGCAGACTCTGGTTTTAAAATAACAAAAAAATCTTTGCCCATCCCTTGAAAATCTACAAGGTAGAATGTTTTATCACACAAAAAATGAGAAATTACCTAGAAACCTCACACCATTTATGCTAGGAATTAAAACTTGCATTGATTTTCAAATGGTAGGAAGAAAGCATACAAAGAAAATTATCCCCTTTGCCAACAATTTTGTAAAATTGTTTCAGATATGAACCTTACTTGGCAATAATGAAGGGAAGTGCTTTACCATCTGAGCTACCTGAACTTTTGTGATAAAGTAACTATGATATAAAATATATATATAATTATATGTATTCTCTTGATGCATATGACAGTTATGGTTTATGTAATTTGTGATCATATGATGATGTAATATATTTCAGTAAACTTAATGTATTTATAGAATTGATACAAGAGTTTCTATAGGATAATAGTTGTCTAATAGGAGCTTTTGTCATTACTTAGTAATTGTTACATGAGCATAAAAACAAAATTTTAGTGATAAGTTACAAGGTTTAGTAACTGAATTTAGCACATATTCTTAAAACTCTGCTCTCTCTTTTGGTGTAAGCAACTTGAGTGGCCAGTTCCTTTACATTTAATATAGTCAATTCAACTAACAATGACAGGTGATATTTTTGCTAAGGCTGTAATTATTCAACTATTAAATCATTTCAACATAGAGAAAAGTATAAATTAAACCCATTTCTTGCCTATATATATATATATATATATATATATATACACACACACACACACACACACACACACAGAGTTAAAAGTTTGTTATTGTACATACATTCAATAATATTTTACTAATATTTCAAATAAATTCATTTGTTGTACTCTTTTGTTATAGGTGTACAGTATTGCTGTTTGTATATGATATAGAAGTTTTAATAAATTTTAATGCATTTTTATCAAAATATTAGTTACTGTTGTTCTGTTTATTAGTATGAAACTTTCATTTGTTCCACGAATAGTATACATTTCCAAAATCACACCTTAATTGTTCTGGTTAAAAACACTTCAACATTAAATTTAAAAGTATTAAACCTCATTTAACAAAAAAATGACTTCAAATACAGTTCAATACATTTAACACATTAAAACTCTTCATTAATTGAATATCATGAAGTTATCACATTGCACAACAACACACAATTGTGCCAAATAATTGGAGTTTTCTTACTGGGAATAAGAACATAAAAAAATCACAGTTTACATGACCCAATTTCAGAAAATAATTTTTGTATGTAACATTTTTTGTATACTTCAAAAGTAGTTGTACCAGTAAGATTGTTATTCATGAAAGTTTTATTTTTAAATTTGCTTAATGTAAACTGTGATTTTCCTTTAAATATATATAGTTGTCCTTCTGTGAATTATAAAGTAGTTTATATGCAGAACAAACATTAGACTTTTCGACGGTAACACCTCAGGATATAATTTGCCCAAATAAGTTTGTAACAGTTTTGTAACTGGTGTCACAAATTTCTTGTTTCTTACCACAATATGAAAAATCTTCTAATACACCTGTTGTAAAGCATTTATATCTTCGAGTCAGCTAATCCACTGAACACCAATATTTTGTACCTATTTTCAGAAAGCTTCTCTTAGTAGGTATTCCCATTTCCTGTAATGAAGGAAATAAATGTTGCTCAATGCTTGCAAGCTATAATAGCATGTACTGTGTTAGAAATTAAATGAAAACTAGTTTATAGTAGCTGCTTAAGGCAAGTTAATATGAACTGAAAGCTGCATCCAAAAAATTTGAACAACAATAAAATATACTTTTTATTCTTGTTTATTTCATAAAAGTTGTCTAACCAAAGTATATGTTACATATTTAAACAATTGCATAAGTTTATAAAAAAATTAAAGAGCATTCTATTAGGATCTTTAGTGTATATGATACATTCTATTAGGATCTTTAGTGTATATGATACAGTCTAAGTGTTCATTACATTAAACTTTACAACACAAGCACATTTTCACCAGCTGGGTTTAGTGCTGTCATTTGTAATTGGCTGGATCTAATTAGGTTCAAATTAACAAGCTAAATGGGATCTTAATGACAATGATTTCAGTCGAAAGGTTTCACTTGCCAAAACATCTTTTAACTTTAATATTCATTTGTTACCTTGTCAAAAGACTTTAATAAATAAAAATTAAAATCAGTTACTCGCCCATAAACACTGCTGAAAGTTTAACACCGTGTATATGGATTCAGTAATATTTTGCTAATATTTAAATGCCTTCTATTCCACTAGTATTTCATTATACTTGTAAGGTATAATTGTGTGTAAATAAATTTGTTATTACAGTTGCATTCAATAGTATGTTGCAAGACATAAGCAGCGAATGATGGAAAAGTACAATATTCTACAATCCTTTGCAAAAAACATCTAGTAGTGGAAGCAATATAGACTTTCAAGCTGAAAAGACATTCACATTTACAAGTGAACATAGATTGCTATACTTTATTTTGTAATTGAAAGGAAAGAATTGTCTTAGTCAAAAGAATTCCTATATACACATCTGTAGTATACTTGGGAATAGGACTTTTTAAATAATTTCAAAAATTTAGGCCTTAATAACAAGAATTTTCTACCTCATTAAAGGAGTGTGAAAGTTATCAAACATTCATCAGTTGTTTGAATATGAGAAACATTATCAACATAATTTAGTTTACATGATACTTGTCTGACATTTTGATAAATAACCATAACAAGAAAACAAATCTATTCTAGAACTCAAATAATACTTAGTAACTCATATCTACAGTAAGTTACGACAAACTACATATGCTCAAGTAAATAAAACATTGATAAGAATGTTTTGAAGAATTATGGTATAAAACTTTCACAGTTATAATAAAGATCAACATATGTCTGTTTACTCTTGCACATTTATCCTTAGTTAACAATAACAAGTGACAAACCTTGCATAATAAATTATGAAGCAACATTTCCAACAACACAGGTTCTAAATATCTACAGTAGTCATAAGTATTTATTATTGGCTCAAAATCTGGTGTACATGTAACTTTCATACACAGTATATACACACAAAATTATTAAGCAGAATCTTACAAAATCTGTGCAAATTTAGCTAACATTTTAAATAAGATCAAAGTGAAATTACATAATTTGTTTTAAAACTTGGCAGGATAACAAGCATAAGACTATTTCATACACAGGATCTTTAAAATAATGATAACATCTAAATACAATATTTGATAATCATTATATTTAGCAAGATATATTTAGAATCTTTCAAAACTAGTAAAATCTAATGAGATCTAACTAGAATATTTCATAGTCACCATAAGATCTGGTAATATCTATTCAGCATCTTTTAAAATGATAGTAAGATGTGATAAGTACCACTCACACTATTTAAAGATCCAAAACCCTTAAGATCTTGATGAGAATACTGTTAATAATTTCTACCTGGTATATAAGGTATACATAAGCATGCATATGAAGGACCAAATTGAATATGGCTAATCATAATTGACTGATATACAGTTACTGATCACCTTGCATTAACTACTTTCAGCAACCTAAAACAATAAAACCATGCATGAACAAGATGATAGCTGTATGTAACACAAGACTTTTAGACTCATTAATGACTTTCATAATGTTCCTTGAAAAAAAACAACTGAAAATGTATATTTTACTAATAAAATAATTTAACTCTGAAAGAGGGAAATTAAGTTACACGTAACAGCATAAAATACCACACTTAAATTAATTTATAATCTGAACTTTCAAAAGTAGCAGTGTTTAAATCACAAATGCACACTTATTAAGAGCAATGGAATTCCACTACTTTTATATCTATATACACTATGCTTCAACATTTACTGATATCTCTAGTTCTGTTGACAAAAAGATCTAATACCTATATAAGGAAATATAAAAAGGGTTTATACATACAGTGTTATCCAAAATAACCAATTTCATTGACAAGATATTTGTCAGTCACTTTTTACAGTCATACCACACACACACATCTTAACTAAAGCTTATTGGACAACCTGAACTGCCAGTGTCAGTAAAGATCCTGTACAAAAGATGGTACAAAACAGTGTAAATAGACTACTAATAGCACTGCATCACAGTCATCATGATCACTTATTGATGTGTGCTTTCCATTTGAAGAACAGCCAGTATATGAATACAATGTATAGAAACTAGTGTGGAATGCAACTTTCACCAAACTCTATCAATAGTTAAATGAATAAGGCCTCTTGACTGTCAAAAGATCCCTGCCCTGCTGCTCAACTTCTACACTAACAAACAACCCTTTTTCTTTGCCTCAGGTGAATTTTACTTCTTAGTTGGCTGATTACATTCTCAAGCAGATACTGGTTAAAGGTTGTTGAACTTATGTATGAAAATAGTTGCCCAACATAATAGTTGTGTGAAATGGATAATCAACAGCATGAATTTTCTGATACAAAAGGACTATATAAAAATTTCTTGTCATACCAACTTCTTGCCTTACTATTCTTATAAACAATTCAGAAACTTGTTTTAAAAACTTATTTCCATGCACATTATACAGGAAGAGCATGCTTCAGATATTATGTATAAATCCAAAACCATTGTACTAGGGGATAATTTCATTTGAAAAAGTCCAATGCATTGAAAATATCCACAAAATTATGGTATTTTCTATCAAAATACAATTGCAACATGCCCTAAAGGTGTTAAATATAGACACCAGTATGACAAAGAAAACAGGTAAAAGGATTTTAAAAAATTATGAAATTGACACATTTATAACTTATGATATTTAAATATGAAAATAACTTCATATTTTTGTATTAAAACATACTGCTTAACAAACACATTCATTCACCAAATGGTTTAGCTTTTCATACTTTTTTAATTTTTTCACAGTACCTTGTCTAAGTTCAACATCAAATAGCTGTGTGTACAAGCAAAAATGTGGTACATATAAATAATGATTAAGTCTAAAATGCTCTATAGTAATTCCAACTATGTTAAAATTGGATTTTATTCCTAAAAGAAAAAGGCTGCTGTAGTTGTTATACAATAAAACTGTTAAACAGAGATTTTAATAATGGCAGTTACTAGATGGCAGCACACATAATCAGTTACAAAAGGTATATGGAGGGGCAACACCTACAATCTATTACATATAACATTTTTAGACAACACGGGTTCTACTGGTCCATCTCAGTTGTTCCACACTAAACTAACTTAAAAAACAACAATTTAAAGCCAGTCCTTATCATACATACGCTTATAAAGCTTTTTCTTAAAATAATTTAAATTTTCTGCCTCTACAACATCTGAAGGTAACCCATTCCAAAGATCAACCACCCTGTTAGAAAAATAAAACTGTCTTAGCTGAAGATGACTACTATACATCACCACCATAAATTTCCTTCACAATCTTAAACACCTCAATCCCTTTTTATTCTTCTTTTTCAAGAGAAAACAATGGGAGAGATTTTAGCCTCTTCTGATATGACAACCTCTATATCCCAGACACAGTTCTAGTAAACCTTCCTAAACCCTTTCCAACAATTTGATATCTTTCTTAAGATATGGAGCCCAAGACTGAACACAATACTCTGAATGTGGCTTAACCAGTGACCACTATAATGAAATTATTACCACTTTAGACTAGCATTCAGTACTTCTGTAGATACAATCTAAAATCCTATTTACTTTACCAATAGCAACAGCACACTACTTGCATGGCTTGAAAGAGACTGATCAACTATTGCACCAAGATCCCTTTCCTTCGTGAGCCCCAAGGTACCACATTTTTGACATTAATCTACTTTAATTGAACTCCATTTGTAGCAACTCTCTGCTTTCTACTATCAAGCCACTCTTCTATCCAATTTGCTAACTTATCCCCTACACCTATGTAGACAATATTTTTACAAGTCTTTTAAGTGACACCTTGTCAAATGCTTTCTGAAAATCTAGATACACCAAATATACACTTTTACCCTTATATATATGAGCTGTAAACTTCTAAAAGAGTGTCAAAAGATTTGTAAGGCAAGATTTTCCCTTGGTGAAACCATTTTGACTATCTGACAAAATTCTAAACTTTACTAAATGACTTTGTAATGAATCTTTTATTAAATTTTCCAAAACGTTTCCCACAACTGACATAAAACTAATAGGCCTATAATTACTGGTAGAACTTTTATTACTTCCCTTGAAGATAGGAGTGACATTAACTAATTTCCAATTTGTTGGTACTGTCCACTATTCAAAGACTTACAAAAAATTGTGGCAAGTGGCTCACATATCCAATCTTTAACCTCCTTCGAAACTCTTAGTTAAACATGATCACCCAAAAGTCTTATTGTTATTTTTAAACTTTACAGATTTGTTTTAATCAACTCAGAATTAATGAAGTCATCTTGTTTGATCTCACTTCCATTTATCAACTGTTTAATGTGTGGAATACTGTTTAAATCTTCATTTGTAAAAAAACAACAAACAAACAAACAAAGAAAAAAGCAACATTCAATAACCTAGCAATCTTATAATTACCAAACACTACTCTTCCTGTATCATCCCTCAAGGGTTCCTACCCTCATTCTGTTTATCCTTAATTTACTTAAAGAAAATTCTTACTGTTAATTTTTACATTTTCAGCCAACTTTTCCTATACATCCCTTTTGATGTTCTAACTTCCTGTTTCACCAACTTTCTTGATTTTCAATAATCTTCCAAATCTTCTTTCATACCAATCAATCTAAATTCCATAAATTTATAATTATTTTCTTTAATTTTAATTATCTCTTAAACTCTTTGTGAGTCACCTTGATATCAGCAAGCCTCTAAACCAGTGGTTCTCAACCTTTTTTATGCTCCACACCCCTAAAAAATTTTAATATGTTCTCGCACCCCTCACAGTAATTATTTTTTTAAGAATAAAGGTAAAGGTGGCCAAAACAAATGTTATCTTGCACCCCCTGGAATGCTATCTAGCACCCCTGGTTGGGAACCACTGCTCTAAACAAAGGTTAAGATAAAGCAATACACTTCACTTAGTATAATGCATTTGTAGCTTACAGATACCAACAAGCTGGACCAGTATAATCTTCATACATGTTAAGTGATTAAATTTTACTTGGTTTTGAAAAGTCAAATAGTGTTTATCACCATGTTTTTTTTCATATTTTCTTATAAAATTACCAAAATGAAATACAATCCCTACAAGTGCATATACATGTAGATAACTAAATGTGGTTTTGCTTCATTGATATCTTGCCATCAGACTAGATGAAATTTACACAGAAAAATAAAGTTGTTCTTCAATGTTTGGCTCTGAAATATTTACGTAATTAATGAACTGAAACTACCAAAAGCACAGTGTGGTCAAACTACAATTACTCATATGGAAACTTTCTACATGTGTTTCTACATATAACTTGTTAAACAATATCATGATTATTAGAAATAAAAAAAAACAGCAATTTTTATATACAATTTTCAAACTGACTTAATGCCTTCTTACAAGTGTACATTTAATCAGCAGAGCGTGAAAAAAAAAGTCTAAGGGAAAATGTGATAAGCATTTGAATGAGAAGGATTGGCTTTTGAGTTTAGTTCAATGATGGGATGGCCTAGATGAACAACAAGGTTAATGTTTTCTATTAATTTTATGTATAAAAAAAACACTTAGTTTAAACGAAGCATATTGTTCAGTTTATTCTCCACATGCACAAAATAGCTGCTGCCAAAATTTAATTACTCTGAATCATTATATTTTTTTTTATAATTTCATCATAAAAACAAAGTTCAGTTAACTGTAACTTGTAAGCTATGTTTGCCGCCAGTACAGTGCATTATTTCACAATATTGTGACAAAATTAATGTTCATACAAAACAATCCAAAAAATATTAAATCTTATCTGAATAAATTAACAAACAACCAATTGTAAGCATTATAATACCTGTAAACTTGCAGAAGAAAGCATATAACTAAAACCAACAACATAATTAGAACAACGCGTTTTCGTGTATATCTCAAGCTCAACTCCAACATCCAAACTCGAGAATTACAATAAATGTGCTCATTTTCACTTGTTACATTTTTGTTAACAGTTGAAAGTTAGTCTTATGAGGGTACATATACACCACTCTTAATATTACTGTCCTACTGCTAAATCTAAGAATTTCACAGTATTTCTATCCACAGCAATTAACTAAGTTATACTAATAGTAATACGCTAACTTTTGTAACTAACCATAAACAGTTTTGTCACAACATTTGGGTGACGTACACGCCATGCTTCACCAGCAATTTTTCGTCAGAATAATAATAATAAACAAAGCCTTCAGAAGCTGTTCTATTCTGTAGTTACCTACAAAAATTCCATTCTTCAACCTAAATCTGAACTTTTACGTATGCTTTTACCTCCTTTTCCTTTCTTTCTTTTTTAAAAATAAAGGAAGAAAACGTGATTCAACTTATAAGAGCTTAGGTCACGCCTTCACAACTACCCCACCCAAATAAGATGAACTAACTACACGCTTACTACATGTTTATTTTTCCTATTACACGTAAAAAAGATACTAATTTTTCGGGAACTTTATTTGAATGTGATATTTTTTTGCAGTATTCAATTATTCTGTTTAATTGATTTCCAAGAAGTAGATAGTTTGTGTATTTTAATTTTGCGCATAGCTACACAAAGGCTGTCTTCACTAGCCTCCTTGATTTAGCAGTAATTGACTAGATGGAAAACATCTAATCGACTACTCACCTCCAACTATTGGGCCACTTTTTAACCAACGAATAGTGAGATTAATTGAACAATATAACTTCCCACGGCCGAAAGGATGATCATATTTGTTGATGGGGGTTTAAGCACGTGATCCTAGTTTTGCGAATCGAGCGCCATAACCACCTGGCCAAACGCACAATAGTATTCCAGCTACAGTATGTTCATAATTTCACGTTTCTCTCAATTGAAAGTTCCTCAGGCCGACAGAGACATAACAGACCCAGTAGGGGTCGGAACACTATTCTTGTAAACTATTTGTAAGAAGAACAAAAATTATGATGTGAATTATTTTGTATCAAGCTGGCGAAGCATGATTATAATTAATTATACACATCACTAGACAGCAGTATTAAGCCTATTACATATATTTTACTACTGTATTTATCTAGTCTCTTAAGGATTTTCAATTTTTACGCGTTATAAAACTGTCTAAATTTAACAATACTCACAGTTATTAGAGCATCAGAATCCAGTCTAACGAAAAGTAGATATAATCGAAATGTCGCTATTAATTAAAATGAAACATTAATAACTTTGTATTATATGCATAGGAAACATTGTACACAAGTAACAAAGACGTTCTCCACAATCCCTGCAATAAAGCACGTTTCTACAGTTAATTAATTTCTCAATACGACTGCAAAGCATGAATTTAAATATATTCCTAACTTAACCTTCCAATGGTTCGTTTGGCCCGGTATGGCCAAGCGTGTTAAGGCGTGCGACTTGTAAGCTGCTGGTCGCGGGTTCGCTCCCCTGTCGCGCCAAACATGCTCACCCTTTCAGCCGTGGGGGCGTTATAATGTGACGGTTAATCCCACTATTCGTTGGTAAAAACGTAGCCCAAGAGTTGGCGGTGGGTGCTGATGACTAGCTGCCTTCCCTCTAGTTTTACACTGCTAAATTAGGGACGGCTAGCACAGATAGCCCTCGAGTAGCTTTGTGCGTAATACAAGAAACAAAATTCAGTGGCTCAATTCCCCTCGGTGGTCTCAGCAGATAGCTAGATGTGGCTTTGCTATAAGAAAACAAACCAACCAAAAACACAACACGCAGTTAACACTTAATGAACAACTTAACATTCACTAGATCAAACCTCTTAACGCTTTTGTGGGCATCATTATACACATTTTTAAGAAACAAAGACACAAATAACATTGAATTATTTCACCTTTTAAAAAAAAAAATAATAAATTTAACTTATTGGTAATGTTTCCTGCCAAAGATCTTCATTTGACAATTCTGAATTGTTAAATGATACATGGTTCAGTTGTAGAGAAATCTTAACAGGAATAAAATCTGAAGAAATTCTAAATAAGACTGAGAAACTTAATATCATAGTGAATAGTACCAACTTTCCTAGGGTTTTTTTATAACCTACATCACTTAATCATCCAACAAAGAATAATAACATAGAAATAATATCCAGGTATTCCAACATCCGATATTACTAAAAATATATATTTATGTAAATCTAAAGAATTTTCCAGCAACAACTTCCTTGGGAATGTTCAGGAATGCAAAAAGAGGAATAATTCTCGATAATACTATCAGGGTCAATAATAATGTCACCTCACATGCGCTGAACGCATCTAAATTCGGAAAGGTTTAGAATTTTTGGAGAACAATATTTGTTTTACCATTGTAAACTAAAAAATGAAAATAAACATTTTGTGCTAATGCTAACTTCCAATCAAAGCAAGCTATCTACTTATATCAAAATTAAGAATCAATTCAATAGTAAGTACGGCTAGTTGTGTATACTATTTTAAATTGTATATTTTTTTCATTAGTTTGGTTTGGTTTGTTTTGAATTTTGCGCAAAGCTATACAAGGACTATCTGCGCTAGCCGTCCCTAAATTAGCAGTGTAAGACTAGAGAGAAGGCAGCTAGTCATCACCACCCACAGCCAATTCTTGTGCTACTCTTTTACCAACGGCTGAAAGGGTGTGCATGTTTTGTGTGATGGGGATTCGAACACGCGACCTTAAGATTACGAGTCGTGTGCCTTAACCACCTGGCCATGCCGGGTCTCATGAGTTTAGTACCCTTACTGATAGCGATATTTTCTGCCATAAGCCCAATAATATATTATCAGCCAACTTAGAATACTTGTGATAGTCCTAATCCACATAATAACACTACAATATAATCGCACTGATAAAATAATTATAAACAATAATTTCTATATATTAAACATTCTTTATCAATACTATAAATGAAAGTGCTTGTTTATTATCAAACACAAAACTACATAATGCCAAAAGTGATAAAAACAGGCAATAAATGCATTGGTTTTAGGTCGATTATATTTTGTATCGATTATATCGAACATGTACTGATGTGCCATTCGAGTGCGATGAAATCGATATGCAGTTCCAGCAACAGCAAGGACAACAAAAAAAAGAATAGTCCTTTGTAGTAATGCTTTTTTTTCTGGGATTACATCTGTATTTTTAAAATATTTTATTGTTTTTGATATTTAGACAAAGTTACACAAAGGTTATATTGCTGGTCATTTTTTATTTGGAACTAACAGTCTAAAAGAAAGCTATTCAGCAGCATCCACCTCTAACGTATCAGTAAATTTCTTTTGTACAGCAACAAATGTCATACGTTAGTTTCTAGAACCTACTTGTGAGACACTAAAATAATTACAGTGATTTATTGAGAGGTACTAATTTAATAAGTAGTCTATGCCATTATTAGTAAACATTAAGTCTTACTTTATCGATAGGAATATATATACAAATATAATAGAAAGAATAAGTAAGATAAGCACGTTGATAGAAAACCTGATGGACTTACGTTAGATTGGAAAAGATCGCTTCCGAGTTTAAATTACAGAACTCTCAGGAACACCTAGCTACTGCTTATTCTTAGCTCATAAACAAGTATACAATGTTTATGGCAGTAATGCCTGGAAAATACAGGAAGAAAATATGAAAATATACAAATCATAGTTATTCATAGAAAACTAAAAGATACAAGCCTCAACCTTGCCTTTCAGAAAGATCCACCCGAATCCAAAATTTGATACATAAGTAGACTACTGCAAGATAATGTACAACATCAGTTAACATTATTTATTTTGTGAACGAAATGCTTTTTGTTTTTCTTTGAATATCTATATAACTTAGGTTTTATTTATTTATTATTTTAAAATTATGTTATTTGGTCTCCACTTAATATGATCTGACATGTAAACTTTACGGTTACGTTTCTTTCTGACACTAATTCAGGGTGAGACAAACCAAATGTTAGTAATGTTCAGTAAAAATACTATAACAAAATTAAATTGTTAAATTTAAAGAATCATATGTTCCTCTCATGGAGTAAGATGGAAATATGCTTCTTTTACTTCTGAAAAACACAAAACCTCTGATCTGTAAAAAGAATCGGTCTTCACCTCATCTACGTAAGATGAGCTCAATCCACAAACTTAGTGTAATATTTTAGTATAGACAAATGGGGTCAAAGGTCATATGTTACATTGAGAGTCTGAAATACCAACTACTGATTCCAGGATAATCACAGTGACTGGCCTTAAAAACAGGTCAAAACAATCAAGAGGAAATTAGAATTCGTAATATTATAGTTAAGATAAGGCAGAATCATAGTTATAAAATATTATCAATTACCTCTCCTTCCATCAGATGTTATATAATATCAACTATTTGGTAATTACTAGTAAACGCTGAATAAAGATTTGATAGATATGTTTTTTTCCTTTTATTAATGATAACATTCCACTTCAATATGGAGCATGGTCACTAAGAAAGGCATTGACTTTGCATCCATACAGTCAGTATTGATAAGGTCTTGAGTTTTCCCTGCCAGGTTTAGTACTTAAGTGTCTTTTGCTGGAATGTGAGGCACCTCTAAGAAACATATCACGTATTTCAGCGCTCAGTGGGATTATAGTTTAGTGTGTGAGAAGGCAAATCCATTTGATTAGCCTCTTTTTTTGTAAGGAAAATGTTGCCAGTTTAGCATGGTGAAAGTAAAAATTAAAATCTGTTGGGCCGAAGTCAAAATCTAATGCTATAGTACTTGATAACATAAGGGGTCATAGGACGTGGTCTCTACCATATGTAGCATTAATGATGTTATACTGAAGGATGAACATGTCATATTCCTTCCACACCATACTTCCACCGATGACATATGCATTAATCTGGTTCTATAATTCCTTTAATTCAACATAAGTTATTCACCTGGCTACAGGATGACGCGTGAATCATCTTTAAAATGAATACTGCTCTCGATATATGTTGTTGATCAGTTGTTGTATTCATGGCATCATTGCTGACAAGTTGTTTCTGCCTTTCTATGAAATTAATGCTACTCATTAAGCAGCTGGTACAGAGTTAGCCTTGTGAAGTTTGTTTCTAACCATCTGTACACAGACTTGTGTATACTTGCAGCTGAAAACATTTAGGGACAGCTTTTTTGTAGTCGTGTCTTGTAGATGATAATATGCATGTTCCGTCAACACAATTTCAGATTTTACAAACAGCACTTGAGATAATTGGATCAAACAAGCTTTTATAACAATATAGAAATGTGACATGCTCGAAATAGGTAGCTATATATATAATATGCATGTCTCATGCACATCGGACAGCGGACAGTTAATTCGATTATCATTTTTATTTGTTCTCAAATTTTAAGTGGTATGGGTTTATACTAAATTTGTAAATAAACTGTTAGTCATTTAACTATGTCAGTTTTTGATACAATAAAGTAACTGACCATATGCAAAATGTTTAGTGGTATAAAAATGTTACTGGTATTTAGTAGACTGAGTGATGACAAAATCAGATTTCAATAAAGAAAATATAATGTGTCAACAACATAGGGTTTAATGAATATTTGATTAGTAGTTGGTATCCAGCTTATATATTTTTTGGCCAGATATTCAGTTTGATTAGATACTGTTATTGTAGTAATAATTATTTTGCAGCTAACCTTTGAAATTTTCAAGTTATCAAGAACACTATAACATAAAACCTATACGTAAAAAAAACAGAAGCTAAATACAAGAAATAAATTAAGTAATAACTTATTCATATACTGTAACAATGATACTAATATATTCAATTTGTTTAGTAAAGATTATCAATATCATCAAACAGATTATTAGCAACACACGTGTAGCAATAAATGTTTAATTTTAGTATTATTCAAAGCATATGACCCTTCTTTATGTCACGAAAAAATTATTAAATTTTAATCTGAATTGTAGTTTCAGTGGAATTTCAGGCACTTTAGACATAGCAAATTTCGACTCTGATGGGATGTTCTGAGGCCTCAGTATTAGAAGCTGAAATGTCTACCCACTATATAAACAGGAAGGAATTGTCGTTATCAATACAAGCGAGTCTATTTCAATCATTTTTACTCAATAATTAACCATCAAAACTTTGTTTATTAAAATAACTTAATATTGTGGTTTTCTTAAAACGAGGCATTAGTTTTATTGATACATTACTTCGTTAGAGCAAGGACCTTTACTTATTGTACTTCTTGCATTTTGTTGATATTTTGCTAATGACACTTATAATATTTAACGGAGTTTGTTTCCTAAATACACCACTATGTAACATCAGCACTCAAGTTCTGCTCTCTTAACTAATGGAATTTATTTTTAAACTAAAGCTTAACTTTCTGAATTTTTTAACACAACGAATTTTTGAAGTACCATAATTAAGTTATGAAATGCACGTGAGGTAGCCTTAAGGCTAAAACAAGGTCGTTTATTTATATATATTAACTGAAAGTTTAATGTAACAGATCTTTTGAAAAAGTGAAGGCTGTGATTTATGAATACCTTCAAAGCTAATATTAGAGCTTTGAATACAATTACAACATTTTATCAATAAAGGTAAAAGTAGTTACATTTTATTTTACTATTTAACAAACAGCGCTCTTTTCATAACTTGAAAGTTACGTTCTATAATAATGTAATATTACTTTCGAGTTGCACTTTAAAGTTTAATGGATATATGGTGTTAGATACATTTGTTTGTTATAAATTTGCGAGCAAGACATCTTTCAAATTAAAAACTAAAAATGTTTTTACGCAATAGCGAAGCCACATTGGGATATCCGCTGTGTCCACCAAGGAGAATCAAACCATTGATTTTTGCATTGTAAATCTGTAGACTTACTGCTGTCCAAGAGAGGGACAAAACTAAAGGTATTTGATAATTATCACTAAAATTTAATTTAAAAATATTATTGCAATACATTATGTAGGTTTTATTGTTCAAAATTTAAATATAAACTCTTGTTTAAAATTATGGATGAAAAGTGTTCATACAATAGAAAAATAAAATAATTTGAAATACCGAGACAAAAAATTCAAGACTAACGTATACTTCTGATGGTTCAAAAAAACCTATTCCTAACAAAACAACTGAATATTGTATTCCGTTTGTTTTTTACCAGAGTAAAGGTTTCTTACCGTGAGTCTTAAATTCATTCATAGATGGAAGTTTGAAATGGATTGGCATATTACTTACTATTATTTGCGTGCTCCTTTGACCACAAAATATGCATATATATTTTAGCTTAATAAGACCGTCCTAATTCCCAAACCCCTCAAACATAAGAAAAAGTAATCACCATATGATATTGTGCTGTATCCAAAAATATATGCATTCATCACCTTTACTTAAATTATAGTGCAAGTTGACAAAATAACTCTTTTAACAATAACACTGAACATAAGAATAGTAAAAAGTAGAATCTTTCTTATGGTCACACTTAAAAGCATATCCAAGTTTTTCTTTTAACTTATATTTAATAATATTTACGCTTTAGATCTTCTTCACTGTGCAACTTAGATATCATCTAAAACATGTAAAACTAGAAACTAATGAAGACAACAAAGTAGCTAATCTATGAACTTGTTTTGTTTTTTTTCATCAAAAGAAAAACACTTGAAAAACACGTAATATAAATTCTAAGACTGCAAAGTGGAAATGGAAATTGTATTAGCACAAAAATTAAAATACTTGCTTATTTTTAAACAATGCCATATTAGAAAAAATTCCCCACTGAGTCAGGGGGAATTTTATGGACCTAAAGTTAAACGCTTGATATCTTGTGTTTGATTCCCTGCAGTGGACGAAGTGTGATAGACTTTGTTTATTTGTTTGTTTAAAATTAACCAAAAAGCTTAACAATGGGCTATCTGTGTTCTGCCAATCACGGCTATGGAAACCCGGTTTTTAGCTGTGTGAGTCCGCAGACATGGCGCTGTGTCGCTGGGTGGCATGTGATAGGCAAGTATACCATTATTTTCTATTTATTTAATTATATAAAAATTGTTTAGTTTCCATGCTGTAGAAGCGGTAACAAGTGATTTAAAAAAGTTGCCAAGATTACTTTGCTCTATTTGTATTGTTGTTTATTTTATATATTAAATGTCTCTTCTGCCTGAGAGGATATTGTAGCAATATATGGTATTCAGGTTAATATCTTTTCTGATCGATTGATATATTGACTTAATGTAAAACAGGGAGAAAACGACCACGAGCTGACGTTGCTGACTGGACAAAGAAAGCCGCTTTTACTATTAAATTATAGCGTACTTTCATTTCTACTAGGTGGTTATAGAATAAATACTTTTTCTAAGGTATTTAACCTGCGGGATTAACCGCACTTTATTTTGTTTGTAAATTAAGTATGAAGGTACAGAATGAGCTATCTGTATTATGCATACCATTGGTATTGAAATCGGATTTGTAACATTATATGTCCACCTACTTATCACTGTGCTACCTGGAAGGAGACGAAAACCTAATAGAAGTGAGTGTCTTTTCATGTTTGCAAGTGCACTTCATTTTCTTATTGTCTATTTTATAATAGCATTGTTATCATATTTTTCATTTATTTTTCTGTCTCATTATTTTACACACACTAGAGAAACTCAAAGTTATCTGATAAGAGTCACTCAACTTATTTGTTGAATCAATCTGTAATTAGTTGCAGATTTATCTCATACTTTTCGAGGATCAACAAACTAACAACTTATCAGGTGAGTTCGATGAACAAATGGCAGAAGACTTTTAATTATAACAAATGTAACGTAGCGCAGGTGGTTTACCATAATTTAAATAGGTATGTACAATTTTGATGGAAATAATCTTAAAAGTGTTATGAAAGGAATAATTTGGTGTTTTAATTGATCAATCACCTAATCCATTCAATCAGTGTGTTTTTGCTAGTAGTTGGACAAATTGCATTTTAGGCTGTAATTACAGAACTATTGAAAAAATATATAAAAAGGTTATGTTTTGATAGCATAGGCCTTATTTAAAGTATTGTTTCAGTTTTGCAATATTTAAGAACAAAATTGAATTGCTGGAAAGGCTCAAAGAATTGCTATTGATAAGAAAAATTATAAATGTTGTTATACAAGAACAGGTTTACTAAAGTTTTTTGAATATTTTCTTCTTGAAACCAGAAATAGTTGGGCTGGGTTCGATTAAGTTGAATACAGTTATTAAAGGACTTGATAGTTTTAGTCTACCATGTTCAACATTCGATTTCACTTTTTGTTTTTCTTTACATTTTACAGTTGAAGTACAGTGGTAGAAATTGTAAGTGGATATTCGACAGTTAATTTTTGTTCGTTTATCCTGAGTCTAGATATCTTTTGGATAATGTTCAGTCCAGCAAACATTTTGAACAAAATAAAAAAAATCAACATTTTGCATATTTTAGTGCTTTTTCCGTATTATTTCTATCTTTTGCTGTTTATTAGATCGATACAAGTGTAATATTGCTAGAATTTGTGTCTAATATATCTTAAAATGTGGATTATCTCATTCACCTTGCATTAAAATAATCAAGTCATAGTCTGTTGTGGATAAGAGTACCCCTGTATCCCCAACAATTGCGGGAGAAGGGCAAAAGAACTGAGAAAGTTAATAATTGCTAACAAGACGAATAAATAAGGGAGCCTCATTACTTTTTATGTATGTATGGTAAGCATCTTTTACAGTTATGTTACTGCTTGTAACTACTATCGTTCGTCCTGACAGGAACAACTGGAAGTGACCATGCACTTTCAGAAGGTCTTATGATCACATCTCTTTACATCAGTGTTATCTTGGCACTGGTAATATTTCTAGTGCTTCTTGGAAGCCTACATGGTAGTTATTTAATAGAACTCATATTATTTGTTTCTATGGGGTAACATGGTAGCCATCAGATCCAACAAATACATCAACAAACTTAACCAGAACATCACCGAGACACTGTTGTCAAGTTTCAAGTTTGGACCAGATTGATATTGGAGTCATGAACAATAAATCCCATATGGTCTGGAGGTAGAGTATTCTGTTTTGGATTTTTGTCAGTTTAAACAACCTTATGATCACAGATACTGTTGACAACCTTCATTTAACTTACTGCACTAATGAACAATTCATTGGGAAGTTAAATAGTTGATCATCAATAATTGCAGAACATCTTTAGGGCTTCGCTATCTGTTTTGTGGACATGAAACACTGAGTTTCGTTCATAGGTTGAACAACCATGATATATGGTATAGACACACTTGATCTTGTCCATAGTAAACCATGACACTCTACTTGCGAACTTGGAGGCACTGTCGGTCTCTCTGCTAAGTACAATTTATTTGAAACAAAAGCATAGTTAGTAGGAAGCCCTTGTAGTATGTTCATTTTATGTTTGCCGATGTCAGACGTGAGATTTGTAGACACAGTTATGTGCTTCATGTGGTCTAGATATAATCAGAAATGTGTCACTCAATTTACTCCTAGTTTATTATTTTTTAGCAGAATGAAATACGTATGTACTGAAAAAAGTGGTGGTTTTACTTAGAATGCCAGATAAACATAAGCTGTAAAGCTCCTGTTCGACAACCATGAAATCCACTATCCTAGGGTGTATTCATGCAGGCGCATACCAATCACCATTCAGCCCAGATATAGGTGGAATGACCATCACACCCTTATCACAAACTATTTCCTGTGCCCTACTGTGTCATTGTTTAGTCCTAACTCAGAACCTAGTTCACTGGGGCTTGGATAACAATTGCACTACATGTTTTTTAAAGAATGCTGATATCAAAACTGATGTTGGTAACAACTACTTTCATTATATAGATCAAGCTACCTACAAATAGCTGTAGCATATCCTTAACATTAACATCTAGTTTATTTCCATTTGCCAGAGCAGAATTCATTTTGACTGGCTCAAGTGCTAGTTTTTCTCAGAGTGCTTGATACACTGAAAGATATACTAATACTTTGGAAGCTCCTGTATCAACTAGGAACTATATCTCTCGCCTATGTTTTATTACAAGTAAAAGAGAGCCAGATTTACTATCACATATGTTGAAGCAAGCTGTTTGTTGCGTACCCTAAATTACAGTCATACTGCCTGCTGTTGGCTTTCCTGAACATGTAGTACACAGTGCTAAGATACCGACATTCATGAAAATGGTGATAAGAAACAGTTAAGGCACGGCTCCTTTCTCCATGTTCTGCATCTGTGACTATCTCTTGCATTTATACCAAATACGGTGTATTGTGTGATAGAGAATCATGGTTTCTGCACTGTAATACATCGTGGGATTTGATGGGTAAAAGATGATGGAGCTGATAATCAAACATTGCTGAGTCTTTAGCCTGTTTTCACTGCCATTGTACATCTGATTCAGTGTAGTTTGACATTTATGCTTCAAATTACAGAAACTGCTTCAGAGAGAAGTGCCTTTCAGACTAATTACTTTTACACAGGTTTGCTTGGAACCCGCTAAACGAATTTATCAATTAATATGTCATTACAGTCTGTGAAAAACACGGCCGATAATCTGTTTTCATACAGTATTCTTAAATCATCTTTGTAAGCAGCTAGGTTGTCTAGAGTCTCACCTTTCAGCTTTGAATTTTGCCCTGTGAATTTTTTTTTGTTCTCCAGAGAACTAAATATTTGGCAAAGCTCATTTATATTGTTTTCCATTCAAGATATTCGAGTTTTTTACAACTATTCAAAACATATTAAGTCATATAATTATTTCTCACATGGTTCTTTTTGAAATATCACTTTTATACAACATTTTATGGTCACGCTTCATGAATAGAAAAGC
Source organism: Tachypleus tridentatus (assembly GCF_004210375.1). Classification (NCBI taxonomy): domain Eukaryota; kingdom Metazoa; phylum Arthropoda; class Merostomata; order Xiphosura; family Limulidae; genus Tachypleus; species Tachypleus tridentatus. The sequence continues at coordinate 92,401,962 of NC_134837.1, forward strand.
CAAATATTTTTAAAAACTTTTAATAAAATAAATACTTCGATACTTTTGCCTTTCAGTTTATGTTTATAGAAAAAAAATATGTTTTAAATAATGTTATTAGATGTACTATATTGTTGTAACATCATATTCTTTGTTGGTCTGGATTTTTTGTTCAGTGGTTTCCAAATTATGGGTCGTGAAAAGTTGCAAGAAGTGTCACCAAAGTTTTACAAACAAGGAATAAGTAATTAATAACGTTAAAACTCTACAAAATGTGCATATAGCAGCATTGATGTCATGCAAATCAATTTAAATTTAGGAACCACAGTTTTAAGTTATATGGTGAAAAGGATTTGAATTCCATGCCAAATAATGCTAAGAGATTAATTTATTTTTTCTTTAAAGTGTTTATAAGGTTTTGAACTTATTTTAATGTGTAGACCTAAATAGACAGTTAACATCCAAAACTAGGTACTAGGAATAAAGTGAAAGTAAACTCTTATACACAGTTTCACGGCTAAGTGATCAAATAACTGAATAAACACCAGCAATAATCTAAATAAATCACTAAAACAAAATCATTCACTGAAGTAAAATGACTGACTTAGTACTCACTTTTCATTCCACTAATTAGATGATTCTTGTATCTATGACAAATCAATGTTCTAGATGTTTCGCAAAAATATATCTCGATTATTACATAAATATTGCACTTAACAGTTCTGCTAGCAAGCAAACAACATCAAAAATATAGTTTATAACACTACCTTCTTCCTAAAATGTGAAGTTTCTTGAAAAATATAAAAGTAAAATACAACGCTAAACTATCCATTTACCAAGTCGTTTTGGTGGTTTCCTTTTCTGTAGTTCATGATATAGGAATGAAATGGCTTTTTGTTCCTTGTCACCGGCTTTTGTGATGCTGGGGTAGTTTATCCACGATAGATGGTTGGGTGAGTTGTCTGGCAGCTTCATGCCTGATGAACCACTTAAGTTGTCTTGCCAGGAATTGTGGGTTCCTCAGTAGCTTGAGTTTCTGCTTATAGGTTCTTTTGTGAAATCACACAGTTGACAGTTCACTCATCAGCGTACTTTCAACGATGAGCACAGTGGACGATTAGATTAGATTCTATGAAATACATCACTGATTAATTTCAGTAGAATATATGGCTCTTATGAACATCTATGCATCTTGCGATGGGAACTGTGCAGCCATATCAAATCGCTTTTATGAAACATCATTTTATTACCATTAATATCAGCAATTTTTCGTTTTACCACAACTGAGTTAAGTCTTCCTTGGACAAATTCATGTACGTCATTTTCATCTATGACACATATTCATCCATGACAGTTTTTTGAACCACTATTTCCTCAGGATATACAAGAGTATTTGGTTCAACTGTACCCAATCACTAGGCAAAGTATTAATATTTCACTTTTGATGGCACAATAATCATCCTTCCTATTGTCACTGGAAGTTCAACCTCTGGTTTATTAATTGCTGTCATGACTCCAGAGAATCGTGTTTGTTTGTTTCTTTTAAGTTAAGCACGAAAGGCTATCTGTCTTCCATTGGTATTGAAACCCGGTTTCTATCTTTGTAAGTCCAAAGACATACCGCTGTGCCACTAAGGGGGCATAGAAAAACTTTCTAAAGTTAGGTTATCTTTCAATTTCACTTTTGCTGGATGTTTCTGTCCACCTGCTGTTCGTGTCCATCCTTCTACATTAATCATAAAGATCTGATAAAATGTGCTTTTATATACAGATTAATTTCCAGTGTTTTAACTTATTTTATCTTCTAAGGTATGCTTATCCTTATCTTACTACTTTCTTAATTAGTTGACATAAACTCAGATTAAATGTTTTCAAAATAAACAGATACAATAGTTTTGAAATTCAGAACATGAAATATATGTACTTACATTTTTATTTTTAACTATTTTACTTAATTCTGGCTTGCTTTTAAAAAAGTACACGTTTTGTGTTATTTATTTTTAGTCATTGACCAAATTCGCCTTTAACTTTTATCAACTGATGTACATCAGAAGAGAAGTATTTGTTTCAAGAAAATTACCAGATACAATAAAATAAGTGTAGAGAATAAAAGACCGGTTTAAAACATCTGTTCATTGCAATTCATATTATTCAAAATAAACAATATTTGAAAAATGAGATTTACATAGTAAACTTTCAGAGAACCTTTACAAGCAAACAAATTAAGTGCATTTTATATATAACCACGCCTAGTTATAATTTGTAACACGCAGAGCAACAATTAATGAATTATTATGTAATATATAAATATCAAGTTTAAATGATACACTTGAAGAACAATCATACAGACGCATGTGTGTATGTATTAAATCCACTTTATCAACTGCAGATGTGAACCTTTTAAAAAAACACAATTACAATAATTTATGTGCATATATGTATAACATTAAACAATCCCTTTACTTGAAAACCATGTACGCATTCCAGATAGATACACATATAAAATAACGCGATTTAAGATGACTAGTTCAATACTGTCCGAATGCTAACGTATTTTTATTTGACATGCTAATATTCGTAACATTTCGTCTAGTTCGCTGTTCACTGGCTCCAAGAACCTTTTCTTCATTTCACACATCATATGGAGTTCTTGTAATATCTAAATAAAAGCCAAGTATCTTCAAAAAGCAAAAAACCAGAGGATACATTAGGGAGACTAATTTATGTAAATAAGATGCTTTGAAGAGACCAAAATGTAATTGTTATTTCAATTCCAGACAGCGAATTTCGAACCGTGATATATATATATATATAGATTGTTTGCCATGGCAAAGTGATTAATTCCTTTACGAAAAGCAACAAGAAACAAACTTAACTTTGTAACGTAAATTATGTTTCAAATGCACAAAGTAGTTCCATCTAGTTCTCGACTTTTTGCTGAGACAGAATTAAAGAATTACTTGTAGCATTGATGCAATAATTTATATATACTTCTTATTTTCGTCACGAGATGACAACACTTTAAATACATTAAAAAAAATTATTTGTTTCAAAAAGATAAAAAGAACATCACCTATTACATCAGAACATCTTAACAGGTTTTATTTCAGCCAATGTTTCGCTGATTTGATTTAGTTGTGGGAAGCAAGAAATTTGTTAACTGAATTTGGCTTCTAGAAAATATTCCAAACTAATTCGAATCTGCGAGATAAGAGACTCCTCTCCCGATGGAACAGCGACAAGTCTGAAGACCAACGTAAGAAATCAGGTTTCGATACACGTGGCAGGTACAGCATAGTTAACCTATTTTTTAGTTTTGCTATTAACTCCAAATAAACAACTGAAACAAATCACGCGAGAATATATAAACATTGTGAAATTCTTGGCACATACAAACAGATAAAATTATACTATTATTTGTTTGTTTGTAGTTAAACACAAAGCTACACAATGGGCTATCTGTGCTCTGTCCATCGCGGGTATCGAAATCCGGTTTCTAGAGTTGAAAATTATGTTAAAAGTACACATAAAATACGTTTTTATACTAACTAGCTGGGTTACCCGTACCCTGGACAGAAATTATATAAATTCATGATTAATAAAAGTTTATCTTAGGACATGAAAAGTTGTTTCCTTTATATATAATTAAAAAAAAAAAACGCCCACGAAAACAGCAACATACAAAATGTGAAGCCGTAAGTTTGCATGTATCTCCTCATGGACCCAACAAACCTTCATGCCAAATTTAGTGAAGATCCATGAAAAGGGACAAACTAGTAATAAAAAAAACCCGCAAAAACACTCATAAAATCCAAAAATGCAAAATTGAAAACTTGTGTACATTTTCCCATGGACCTAATGAACCTCCATATCAATTTTGGTAAAGATTCAGCTACACCCTGCGGAGTGTTTACATGGACGTACAATAGAAAGTACTATTATATTTATATAGATGGCGTCCTGCTTGTGACGTATTTATGATGTCATATCTGCATTTTGAGAATGGAGAAAAATAAAGTTCTCCCTGATGGGAAACAAAAGCGAAACAGGAAAATCGTGACCACATCTAAATGCTCACAGGATAAACATTTCACGTAGTTCTGGGTTGCACATCGCGTAGTAAAAATGTATCATGTAAGCAAGAGTTCCATAATAGTATGATGATTAGATACAAACAGTAATAATTACAAATTCGATGATGATGTTACATTTAACTGTGACTTATTCTCTGAGATTAATAGAGTTTCTTTGCATTTTTTTGTTCAGAAAACTGTGCCAGTGGGTAAGAATGTTTGCTGTTATGAAACAATGAGTATCATGTATTCCGTGTTTGTCAACAGAATGCTCAGCCACAGAACTGGCTTTACTGTATGTTTTTATGTAGAGCTCGAAGGTTTTCGTTAATTATTTTTATTTCTAGTAATTCTTTCTGCCTCTTTCACCAATCTATACGGAACCAGAAAGGTTCTATGTTAGACTGTATGTTACATTCTTTTGGTTCTAGTTTCCTCTTAAACATGAATTACAACCCGTATAATTATCTACGTGTTCATTACATGTTTTAGGTTTAAAGGCTGATCTTACCAACATACGTTTCGGAGTTCTACCTGATTTCCTTGTAATTCTGATATCAAGAGTTGCTTGTCAACACGCCTGTCTAATACGAGCTGAAATCTTGGGACTCATGTATGGCATAATAAGATTCACGTGAAACTGCAAGTTCTTACTTAGCTTTGATACACCTTAATTAATTGTACAAGTCATATTTACACAGTTCAGTTGTTCAATAATGTGTAACAGATGAAGCGAGTGTTATTGTAAAATACTGATTTCTCACAAGACTTATTATAGAGTCTTATCACAAAATTTCCATCTTTTGGGATAATGTGAACATCTAAGACATTTGCTTCTTTGAAGTGCTTAACAGTGAATTACATAGTACAATGGAAATCACTGAGAAAATAATAGGAAAGTAGTCAACTGCCTAATTGAAGAGTCATACTAAATGTGTCATTAGTACATCTGAGTCGTATGTATCGTGTATCTCTTTAAATATACATTGTCTTTATAATTCTCAACAAATTTCATGACAAAACAATGGCGGAATACAACGACTAAACATCCAGAACAAATAATGTACTGTCGGTATTGATGACAATGCTAACTTATGTGACTTTTAAGAAATTACATGTAAATGAATTAACAACTTATATTTCCAGAACGTAACCGTATTAGCTCAATATTTCGCTATTACAGCTTTGTCAGAAGTTATCGACTTCCTACCAGTTCACTAATCAAGTCGAATCTAAATTGGAACATCATTAACAGTAAATCGAACGTCGATATACGTGTTAAGAAAGCACAGATCATATAAAAATAATACCAAACATTCATGAATTTAATGAGTTTTTTTAATCATTTTCATTCACCATATTTTTACTGGTGATTAAAAAGGACTTAAAATTGTATTAATGCTGTATACAGTTCACCGTTATACAGACTTAGCTGTATTTTGATTTGTAATCCCATAGGAGTGGATACGGCGGATCATAAAGAACATCAGGTCTCTACGTCAAGGATTCTGCAACAGATAATGTAACTTATGAATTTAAATTGTTGAAACAAATGAAACTAACGACACTACATAAACAATATGTGAAAACCAAGAGGTAAATAATTAAAATAAGTACATTTAGAATAGGACACTTACGTGTACACAATATTTCTTGATATTAGTATCTATAAGTATTATTTAATCTTATTATATCAATAGAAACGCATAACAATATGTGAAAATATCTTTCAACCCTTATGAGTCTGTATAGAGATTTCGTCAAAAATCGAAATATTAAAATCTTAAGAATGCTATTAACATACCTACACAAAAGGCCAATCTTTATATTTGTTCATTTTAGGTTTTCTTTTCTAGATGAAAATTGAACACTAATCTTTTGGTCCAGAAAACTCTGGCATTTAGACAAGATGTTATCTGTTTGTGGTATGCCTTATTTTTCCCATAATATGCCGTAATAGTACTGAGATTTTGGATATCACGCACGTGTTTAGATATTTGATCATGTACAGGTCAACAGATCTTTCCTATATACATACTGGAGTACCTGCTACTTCTGTTACTACGTTTTTAATCTGACATCGACTTTATATTTCGTACTTAGTGGCTTAACAGTTATTTTTCATACGTCGTGTTTTTGTCTTATATGCTGAACTGATTTTTGTTCCATTTTGTTATTGTTATTTTTGAATTTCCTAATTTAGCAGTGTAAGACTAGAGGGAAGGCAGCTAGTCATCAGCACCCACCGCCAACTCTTGAGCTACTTTTTTACCAACGAATAATGGGATTGATAGTAACATTATAACGCCCCCACGGCTGAAAGGGCGAGCATGTTTAGTACAACAGGGATTCTAACCCACGACCCTCAGATTACGAGTCGAACGTCTTAACCCAGGCCTTCAACAAATGGATAGTGTAAATGCAAATGCATACTAAGTACTTTAGTAGATGGCTTGTTGAAAATATCGGTAATGAATTTCTTATATTTGACATAAATTGTAGCATCTAGGAACGGTAAATTTTTACTTGGAAATTTTATGAATGTGTGAACGGTATTCAAGATCTCATAAAAACTAACAACAGACTCTTAAGTTCGTGTTAAACTTTCCAAATACATCATTTATGAATTTTTACCAGGTTTATGGGCCTGCATTCTCTCCTGCTTTCCATGAATTAAGTGCTTTCAGTTTAAGTATAGATTCATAACTATTAACAATTAAGACTACTGCTATTCTATTAGCTATGGATATTCTGATTTGTTTATAAGATTTCCTGTTAAATTATACATACTCATTATTTAACACAAATCTCAGAGTTCGTTTTAACCAAGCTGTTAAAATATTTCAAAGTTCTAATCCATCTCTGTTTTTTCTAATCATAGTCTTAACACAATCTATCTCTTTTTCAGTTGGGATATTAAGATATAATTAAACAAAACATTATGCAGGTATGAGTGACTATGTAACTGTTCAACAGAATGATGTGTAATGCTAGCATGATCAGAGAGACTAAGCCCAATAAATCCATGATATACCTTCTGTCGAAAATCCGCAAGCAGATGTTATTGGTCTCAGGAGTAAACCAAACTTTTTTGCATTTAGGATTCGACTGTTTTGAGTTAAATTCACGTTTCAGAGTTTTTCTCTTTCTTTTTTTCTTTAACCTACTGATAAGATCACTTCTATCTAGTTATTAAAGTTCACATTTTAAATATTTTTAATCAATTTGAAATTCCTATGACAATTTTTTTCATCCTTATTGTTCTCTTTAAACAAGCAGCTTATGAGGTAATTTCTTAAGCAATATAAAAATTTTCTAATCCATATTTCAAGTAATTTATCGGTATTCTTTCGACCTTTTGGAATTAAAGCATATTTCCTACGACCAAAGAGAAAACCTAACTGTGATTTAGTCCTACTTAGTTTTAACGAATGCTGTAGGAAAATAATACTTACATTACGATTCTCTATCACAGCTTTCTTAGGAGCTATCGAATTCTTACCAGTTGGAATACCGTTAACAGTAAATCGAATATCAATACACGTGTTTCGAAAGTTCAGATTATATTAAAATAACACAAACATTGTTGGATTTAAACTGTTCAAACAAATCAAACCAATAGCATTATATAAAATAAAATGTATAAATAAACCAACAGGTAAACATTCAAAATCAGTGAATTCAGAGTACTATATGTATATATATAATATCACTTCATATTTGTATCTGTAAGTATTATTTCACCTTATGATATTAATACATACACAAAACAATGTCTAAAAATATCTTTCAATCTTTTAAGCTTATGAGTTTGTTTCGAGACTTCATCTCGTAATCATAACAAGGTCCAGCTTGAGTTGAACAAAGTTAAGAAAAATATTAAGTTGTTTTTAAGTGTGTAGGAATAAATTTTAAACAACTGTGAAACAGTCTGCTTATAAGATACAATAGTTTTTTTTTCCGTTGGCGAGTCATAGGCTGACACATTGAATTTCAAAAAAATTTCGTTTTTGTAATCCCCCAACTTTTATAATTAGGTTATTATTGCCTTTTAGACTAAACAGAGCTGTCTTTCCAGTCAAGACTCTAATTTATAGCTAACATATTATACTTAGCACAAAGTCTTCATCAACAACGTTTAGTGGAAACGAACATGGCCGACCAAACGAGAATTTTAAAATATCGTGATAATACAAAGTTTGTATTCCTTCTTCTGTGGTCTTTATAGATCCAATCAGGAGATCTTCGGATGAATAGCGTTTCTGTGTTATTCAAAGTATCGCCGTTTAAGCTCGCGATAAAGTTTTTCTTTAATTCGGGTTTGATATATTTGTTTTTCCAATGATTACATAATTTCTATACGTATTTTGTCATTGACTATAGGAGGAACTGTAAAACCTGTTGTTTTTTTTTGTCAATAGAGTTTCAGTATCTTTTGTAAGAAATGTTTTATACAGTTATATATGTAAAAAAAAAACGTTGTTCGCTCCCCTACAGAATGCTTTTCTACCAATACCAGCCGTGTTTTACAAATATACTTTTCTTTACAAGTGGGTTTTCTCGTCATCTCAGATTATTGTTTTATACAGTGTATGAGTTCTTAGCACGCAGCACTCGGATACTGTTGGTCGACGTATGAGAATTCATCATACTATTTAAAGCACACATGCAATACGTCATTATACTATTCAATCAAAAACACAAATGATTAAAAATTCCAGGGTGATTTGTTTGTTTAATTGCAACTTGTTCTCTAAAATTAATAAGCTTTTTTTTATTTTTTCTCCAGAAATTTGTTGTAGTGGGTAAGAACATTTATTGGTATGTTATAATCACTATCAGTTATACCGTGTTTGTTAATGTTCAACCACAGCACTTTGATAGATTCACATGTTTTGTGGTACTGTGCCAATCTTAAAAATGACTCACAATAATCGTTTTAACATAGAAACAACCTATCTGTATTTGCTAATTGTCTCGCAATTTTATTCTCTTTGGAATTTCTAATATGTAGTGAAATTAGTATTTCCAAATAACCGTATTATTTTAAATATATTTATTTTCTGAATCTACATTTCATGTGATATACTAACAACACACACATCCAAAAGTAATAATCTATTCAAGTTTATTTTAGTTTAAATATATATGCATATAATTTCTTGTATTTTGTATTATATGACATACGAGTAGGATCATAGTATAGAACGTGTATACTACAGAGCCGAGTTTAAGTGGTTCGTATCCCATTACAGCAAAAGCATCACACTTTTCACCTTGAGATTGTGTGTTCGCTGTAAGAGAGATGGTAATATTCTATTGTTTGGTCACAAAAGTTTAACCAGAGAGTGGGTGATTTCATTAGTTGACTTCCCTTTAGTCTGTAATTTCAAAACTAGGGACGGGTAATGCAGATAACCCTCGTGTAGATTTACGTGAAATAAATTCAACACAAACAAGATCCTGTACTACATCATATTTCATCTGAGATAAACACTAAAAATGTTAGCATAGCCAGGTGGTTAAGGCACCCGAGTCGTATTCCGAGGGTTGCGGGTTCGAATCCTGGTTACACCAAACATGCTCGCCTTTTCAACTGTGGGGACGTTATAATGTGACGGCCAATTTAACTATTCGCTGGTAAAAGAGTAGCCCAAGAGTTGGCGGTCGGTGGTAATGACAAGCTGCCTACTCTCTAGTCTTACGCTGCTAAATTAGAGACGACTAGCGTAGATAACCCTCAAGTAGCTTTGCGCAAAATTCAAAACAAAAGCTTTTGAGCTAAGTTATATGCGCATTACTAGCTTTGATTTTCAACTGATAGACTAGATAGAATGCAGTTAATAAATATTTTCAGCCACGAACTCTCTGACTACTCTTGTCTGAAAAAATAACGAAATTGTGCCATCACCCTTAGAGTAGCTCATGTTCCAAAGTGTTGAGTTCGTTTTTTCGTCAACTTATCACGAATTATGAGCCCTCGGATTCATAATGAGAATACCTTAATCACGAAACTAAGCCCCTGATTATCATGAAACACACTTTGAGCTGCATATGTTCATTATTTCCAAAAATGTTTGAAAAGTAATTGTTAAATCTGAAAATGTTTTTCATACCAAAATAACATTGTGAGTCTAACATCATGCTATATCATTCCATATTATTTTACTATCCTTTTATTCTTGAAATAAGTAAAACGGATTCTATTTGTCTGATTTCTCCCTCATGACTTAAACAATGAAATAACTAGAAAGCGTATAAATTATATAATAAATTTATGTGGTTATAAAAGAAAAAAATAGATATTTTAAATCTATTGGAATTAATTTTACAATATAGCTGAAGTTAATATCTAGAGACAGAGTTTATGAAGGTTGAATTTTTGGTTTGATATTTTGTGCATAGATATATTAATACAAGTTGTGAAGAAAAAAGTGTAAATGTAAAAAAATAAATAAATAGGTTAGTTATATTTTAAGGATATGAAGTTATTTTATTACTAGGATTTCACTATGAGCATTCAAACAAACTAAACTCTTTTTAAAAAATCATTAGAGATTTTTCGAGTTTCCACAGTTTATGTCTTACTTGTATAAATTGTTAACACCAAAATGTATTTATATTGTTTCAGTTAAATCAATTAATCAATAAGGTTTCAGATTTCATCTTAACTAACTGTATCAGGTTACTTTTTGAAAAATAAAATGTCCTTTTCATGGATATTTAATATATCTGTAAAATATTTACCTTTTGTTTTTCAGCATAAAGCTACAATATGACCTATCTGCTGTGTCCACCACGAGTATCGAAACTCCGTTTTTAGCGGTGGGAACACTCAGACATATTGCTCAGCCACTGGGGTTGTAAAATGTAAATATACAATTAAATGAAAACATCACCTTGGTTTGTTTGTTTTATTGAATTTCTCGCAAAACTACACGGGGGCTATCTGCGTTAGCCGTCTCTGCTTTTGCATTGCAAGACTAGTGGGAAGACAGGTAGTCATCACCGCTCACCGCCAACTCTTGGGATACTCGTTTACCAACGAATGGTTAGATTGATCGTAACATTATAACGCCTCCACGGCTAAAAGAGCGAACATGTCTGGTGCGACCGGAATTCGAACATGCGACCTAGAGATTGGGAGTCGAGCGCTCTAGCCATCTGGCCATGCCAGGCCCAATTACCTTGGAGCAGTTTCGTATGATTTATAAAGAACAATAGAAAATAAAACAGCTTTTAGTGCTTTCTATAAATATTTCGATAGACAGAAAAAACAATTCATCGGTGGGATAGTTGTAAATCGACGGACATCCAACGCTAACACTCTAGGTTCAATTCGATAGATACAGCAATTAGCCCAATGTGGCCTCATTAAACACAACAAAAAATATTATGGTTGAAAAATAATCTACGTTATATAAACTAAAGACAAACATGATCAATAATAATAAACACAATATACTTACAGCTCTCTACATTTGGTGTTATTTTAATTACAAAGCTACACAATGGGTTATATGTGCCATATCCATCGAGGGATCAAAACCCAGTTTATAGGATCCAAGTCCGCAGATGTACCGCTGCATCACTGAGGTATTAAAAAAGTGCTGAAAGAAATATATAAAAAATAGAAAATAGTAAATGAAGTCTATAAAAATACAGACTCTTATGAGAAAACTGTAAAAAGCTGTATGCGGAATTGGAACATAGTCTTTGGTTCGTAAAGCAAAAAGTATAAAGTTTTTAATTCCACACGGTCCTCGAAATATTTCTGTTTAAAAAGTAACTGAAACGAAAATTTAGAGTAACAAATATTTTTTTTTTATTTCTTGCTTTTAAAGTTAATGTTTCATGATGTGTTGCTACAGATTGCATAATTATTCTCACGATTCATGGTATGTGCAAGTTTAACTGACGTCACAACAGTACCAATTGCAACGTTCAGCATCCCTTATGGAACGTCATTTTGGTATTTACTGATTGACTGACAAATAACACACTATTATATAGTGGTGCAAGTGGTTAAAACAGGTAACCTATACAAGTAGCATTTGACCCTCTTTTAGGGAAATAGAATAAATCTCTATTTTGTCACTCGTTGCAGAGATATCAAAAATAATTATACGAAGCAGCAGTAAATTATCTAACGCATTCTCTGACAGTACATATATCTACTTTTTCTGTTTATAAATGAAAAACAGAAAAAAACTTTTCTGCTTTTAAAGTGCATTATTAAAGAACTGATATTGCATTTCGCATTACGAAACAACAACAACGAAAACCCAACAACTTCAGGATTCGTCTAACAAGGAAAGACAGTTACTTGTGAATCTCAACACTTGCACTTAATTCTTTCTACCTTAAAGAATGACAGTCCTTTTAAGTATGCGTGTGACAGGCTACTGTGCGTTGAACAGAACATTTTTATTTGCTCTGTCACCTGCATGTCTTTTGCAATCACCAGTTAAGGATTAAAGCGCTTCTGTAACTCTCTAGGGAAGAAATTCGTTCAATGCTAGGCGGAAACTATAGTGGTTTAACCAGCAGGTCCCTAGAAATAGCCTTTGTTTATAACTGTTTTTGTTTTGTTTTTTCTGATCAAACATTTTTTTTATTCTTCCATTTTTGTTCACAGTATGATGAAGTTATTTAATAATGATGTACAAAACAATTAAAAATGCGTTTTTAATCAAATTGGTCAATTAGTTTATGAAATGTGAGAGATTATGTATAGTAATACAGAGCTAAGGGTAGTGTATAGTATTTGAATAAGTGATAGTTCCCTCTGTTTATTTTGTGTTTGAAAATGGGTTTGACTGTTATAAGCACAAAGTTACATAATGGGCTATCTGTGCTTTTCCCTCCAATAGCACTGAAACCTACATTTTAGCGTCGTAAGCTTGCTAACTTACCGCTGAGTCATGGGGGCGTATCAAAATTTAACATATTTATGATAAAAATGTTACACACATTACGAAACACACTAGAAAATGGTTGCAGTATTAGAAGTGTTGTTGAATCACTTATAAAAATATAGTAACATTGTTAAAAACATAATCTGGTACTGCAAGTCAGATTTTGACAGTATATAGATGAATTACATACATTTTTAAACACTACACAAAAGCTGTTATGCTTGGCTTTACAAATAAAAATAACATTGAAAATATCTATAACATTTATAATTCTTAAGAAGTTTTACACATTCAATTCATATTAACTTTCGATCGAAGCAAGCAGTTTATTTAGAGCGAAACTTAAAATCACTATAGCTCATTAAATATACCTTTCATACATTCCTATTAATAAATATTAGGTTGTATTATTTTATCAGATGGATACTCTCACTGTTAACGATATTTTCGTCCGTAATCCCAATAATATCTCACAAAGTTCGGCTGGCTTATATTTGGATTAACCCTAAATACATATATAAAGCTAACAATGAAAACAATCTCTATAATAAAAGTATAATAATAAAATATAAAATCAATAAGTAATGACATCTGATATGTTAGAAAGTATAAAAAATATTGTTAAAGAAAATAACAATAGAAACAACAGTTCCTACATTTCAACATGAGCTTTTATTCATTTATCTGTCCCAACCCGCCCGTCTTCAGGCAACGAACATCTTAAATCTTATACAGGTATCTATCATATGGATTACAAAAATGTCTGTACTTCTAGGGTAACTCTATAATATCATTTTTGTTGAACTAATATTGTATTTAAAATTATATTTAAAACTTAAGAAAACAAGCACATTATACAGCAGTGGTTTTTCGTGCTATTTATAAAATTTCAATGCCTACTTTTCTGGGTTACAACAGTTCTATTATATAAGATATGATCAATATGGTTATATTATGTTCACTGTTTAAAATAAAGCTGTAAGAAGTCCATTAAAAATAAGAACAATCCTCACGGCTGTTTTCATTCTTCTGCGATTAACTTATTTCACAGTTCATTTTCACCAGCTTGATTCTGTGTACAAACATTGACGACCAGTTTTCTTGCACACGACACCTGCAATCGTTTAAATTCTTAAATGTTTCTCCTTCCGCACTTCCGGAAACTGATATGCAGGTTTGGTGTATTTGCTGTATAACTTACTGTAAAGCCCTGAGGAAGAGATTGAAAGCCTTGTATTATAAGTCTTTCAATCAATGTAATGCAAATATAATATTTGTTTTTTATATTTAAGGAAATCCACTCTTTCATACATTACATAAAATTTAATTTCTCAGCAAAAACTGTTTTGTATTTATGATTTCTCTGAAGAAATTGCTTTGTTACTATCACGAAGACTTTCGACGTCCCCCTGTGGCACAGAGGCATCTGCGGATTCACACCGTTAAAAACTAGGTTTCAATACCCGTGGTGGGCAGAGCACAGATAGCCCATTGTGTAGCTACGTTTGTATTTAATATCGAATAAGACAGTTTATTTAACAACTTTTGCGGGCCCGCCATGGCCAAGTGGTTAAGACACTCGACTCATAATCCGAGTGTCGCGGCTTCGAATCCTCATCACATCAAACATGTTCACCTTTTCAGCCATGGAGGCGTTACAATGTGACGGTTAATCAACTGTGCGTTGGTAAAAAAGTAATCCAAGAGTTGGAAGTTGGTAGTGAGGACGAACTACCTTTCCTCTAGTCTTACACTGCAAAATTATAAACGGATAGCGCAAATAGCCCTCGTGTAGCTTTGCGCGAAATTAAAAAATAAACAAACCGTTAAATATATAAACATTTTAGGGATTGAAATATCGAAAATAATTGTATTGCTGAATTAGAAACACGATAGTTCGAGTAAAATGAAAGTTTACAAAATATTTCAATATCATTTTTTACATGCTTTATTCTAGAAGTTATTCATCACTATTAGAAGTAACATGCATTTCTCGCTGTAGCCTCAGGTAAATTTTTTTTCGAGTATACTTTTTGAAATGTTTTATATGTTTCTTTATTACTCCGAAGTGAAGGATATTGGAGCACGATGAGAAATTTATTTACCACATTTAACACACTGTAAATCATATAAAGTGTTATAATTTATGAAGATCTCGAATAATCAATATTTTTGAAGAAATATATCTAGCAACCTGATTAACTAAGCATTTTTATGGTGCATTTAATACATTCTCAGTAAAATAGTTTTACATCGTAAGAGCGTCTATCATTAACTTTGGTCAGAGTAAGCTACATATATAACACAGAATTTAAATAAATGATGTACTAATTAATCCTACTATAATTTGAGATAAGTTTATTTGTCCTGTAACTTCTCCTAGGCTTTTGCATTTGGAACTGTCAAATACTGTTTAATCAAGTACGAATGATTTAGGATGTACCAGGAAACTATTTTATTCCTAAAATACATAGATTTCACAGATATAGACATTGCTGAATATATATCAGAGAGTGTGTGTGAAGGTGCAAATAGAGGTGCTGATGGGACTTATCCAGTTTCTTCTTTCATTAAAATGATTATAAATACAGCCTTTAATGTACTTTTAATCATCACTGGTATATTTAACACAAAAACAGAAAAAAAAACGTAACTGACAAAATTTTAAATTATACAACTGCATTTCGTTTTCAAATTCCATATTTCATTTGAGGGATTTTTTTTTACACGTTGTTTACACACACTTATATAAAGTTAGATTTTTTCTAGTCATATGTTACTTATTGCTTTGCGAATAAAATGGAACAAAACTAAAAATAAAATAAAACGTGTTTAAACAAACAAGCCCAGAGGACATGAATGATTTTACTCTTACATATTTTCAATCTCTATATTGCTACCAGCATATTTCAGGGGGAAAATACATTTTTATATTCCTAACTGTTAAATTTTTCTTTTTTAAGTCTCATCAGTCAGTTGAGGTATTTGGTATTAAGCGACTTAAGTACGTCATGACAACACCTATCAACAGTATACGTTTTATCATGCCCGACATGGCCAGATGGGTTAAGGCGTTCTACTCGTAATCCGATGGTAGCGGGTTTGAATCCTCGCTGCAGCAAACATGCTCGTCCTTTCAGCCGTGGGCGCGTTATAATGTGAGGTCAATTCCACTATTCGTCGGTAACAGAGTAGCCCAAGAGTTGGCGGTGGGTGGTGATGACTAGTTACCTTTCTTCTAGTCTTACACTGCTAAATTAGGGACGGCTAGCGCAGGTAGCCCTCGAGTAGCTTTGCGCGAAATTCAAACACAATCAAACAAACGTTTTATTGTAGGACATCTAAATATACACATTAATTTTTGTATTTTACACTTTAATCACAGTATGATCGTACCAAAGAAGGTAACAAAAAGCTTATAAAAACATAAAGGCAAATAAAAGAAAAAGGTTGCAGGGTCGAATGAAAATTATTTCTTCCAATGTGGCCATTCACAACTTCTCGCTGGTAATGAAAACTCAAAATGTAATTATTTAAGAAAAATATTATGCTTTCGTAAATTATAAATTACTCAAGCGACTTCTGCACTGAAACATTTGCTTTCACATTTTATATTAAATGTTAGTCTAATAACACACAATTTGCTATGAACGTGTAATAAAGAATATATAACTATTATTTCTTCGTTACTGAATCACTATTAATTATAAAAGACAAGTCAAATGTATCTATAAATTACATTATTATAAACGAAGATATCCTCTATATGTGGATAGCAGTAGGATATCTGCATACCAATCTATAGAGCTATAGATAAAATTAAACAATGGCCCTTCCCTATGCTACCAACAAACAAACATTATAAATAATTTGTTCCCATTCATAAACCACTTCTTACCGCACAACGCACAGACAGATCTGCAAGTAAAACTAATTTGATATATCGATTTAAGTAGAAGTATGCAATGTTATTCAATAAAGACATATAATGATAATAATGCACTGAGTAATTAGTTGGATACCCGAGCTGTTAGCGTTATACATCACTGCAACCTATGCTCACTCCAATTTACGTTTGGTCGTAAATTTGTAATAAATATGGTGAAAAGAAGAATACAAAATATATGAATATTCCTGTAAATATATATTGTATGATATCTTTTTTATAAAAACAAAATACCATTAGTTAAACAAAATTGATTATCGATTAAAACAAAAACTGCAGTTCGAGATCTATAAGATTTCAATATTGAATAATAAAATACATTGATAAAAGTCAATGTATTTATTGACACTTATTTTTGAGTTTCACTGATAAGATACTTTATAAATTCGAGCTATAAAGGATTAGTGAAAATTTTGTCTTGTATAATTGCTCCATGCTTGCTTGTTTGTTTTGAATTTCACACAACGCTACTCCAGGGCTATCTGTGCTAGACGTCCCTAATTTAACAGTGTAAGACTAGAGGGAAGACAGCTAGTCATCACCACCCACCGCCAACTCTTGGGCTACTCTTTTATCAACGAATAGGGAGATTGACCGTCACATTATAACGCCTCTACGGCTAAAAGTGCGAGCGTGTTTGGTACGACCGGGATTCGAACCCACGAGGCTGGGATTACGAGTCGAACGCCTTAACAAACTCGGCCATGCCGGGCCGATCTATCCTTGCAATACTTCACATTTTTCTAAACTATATTAGTCGTATTGTTTTTCAGTACTATGCGAAAATTTTGTTTATTTGAAGTATTCATGACAACAATGAAATTATTTGTTCAAATTACTATTCATTCTCTTGAATGTTCAGCAGACATTCGTTGTGCGTCTCAGTGATTATTCATGCCACCATCTGATTCCAAAATCTACAAGCACTGAATAAAGAAGACAGAACTGAAAGTTTCCTAACAAAGTTAAGTGAAAGAACAAACTACCGTAGAAACAAGTATTCCCAGAAGAGGAGGAAAAGACAGGCAAATAATCGTTCCAGTACAAATGTTGCTCGTTTCTTGAGTTTTGACAGCTAAGGGCCCTAAACAGTCTTGTGTTGCATTTCTCCTAAAAATGCAGTTTATTAGTGTAGTCTTCTCTGCAAATCATTACGCTCCACTTTAAATTAATTTGTAATGACATTTATTTTTTCAAAGAAGTTTTCTGTGCGGTAGATAAAATTGGTCAGATGATTACGTAAGCTTAGGAATGCTGACTGTCTACGTAAAAGATCGTCTTTCATAAACATCGTTAGTTTTGCATATTAACCATCCTATAATACCAATTCGCGCTGAGCCATACAAATATCAACCACGATAGTTTTGTTTTCCCAAACTAACACTTATTAGTGCAAGCTCTTTTGCTCACTTTTTACCTCTAAGATGATATTGTAAGTTGAGCTTAATTGTTATAACATAGCAGTTTTCTTTCAAACACAAAGTCATTAATGCAAGTAACGTAATCGGAATAATGAGCCCTGTTATTGCACAAATTACTACAACATGTAAGGAGCATTGTTTGTTTTATTTGAATTATCTGCTTTCTCTACCACGTGGAGTCGAACTTCACATTTTAACTTTGTAAGTCAGTTGGCTTACCGCAGTCCCTCTGAAGGAGGACCAGAGAAGGTGAAGTTGAAATGCTATGGTACACTCTACTTACTGAACTAATAACTAATGATCTTGTATACAATAATGTTATTGAAACTGTAAATAATTGATTTTGGATAATATGTCATTTGTGTTACTAGTTACAATAACAGAAAATTTCCTGAATCTGAATAAATCGTTATACCTCAAAACGAATTTTCATTCACGGACGATTATATTCATAAATTTAGTCTGATTTTATCAGCTAAGTTGCTCATACGTTAAACCATAACATTTCTGGACTAGTCACCAATATTTGCTCTCTTTTACTATCAAGTCATACGTTTTAAGCTTATATGGTTCATCGAAAGAATATAAGTTTTGTCAACATCTATTTCAAAGTAACAAGCTGTATATAGGTATTATTAAATTTACCTCTGAATTTAGCTGAATTTTTAAAATGTTGCTGTAAATCATTGATTCAAATTTTCAAATTATACTGCTTATAAAGGCTACAAATATTTATAGAAATAAATGAGATTTTTGAAATAATTTGAGTAGATCAGTACTTATTACAATAATTCAAAAATAATGGTGATTTTACATGTGTGTATGTATTGTTGTATCAGATAAAATAAATTATTTTACAGTTAGAATGTTGAATAAATGAATTACTTTTTGCAAGTTGCTGTGTTACATGTAAATATTGTCTGATTTAGATTAAATTTCCTATTTAGAAATTTAAGAATTATATCGTGGTTAGCATTTTCTACTCATCTTTTCAGTGTTCGACTTTAGAAGTTCAACAAAACTGTGGAAAATGCATAAGAAAAAGAATGAACATGTAACAGAACGGCGGCCTACAAGCTCTATTTATTTTTCTGTATTCATTTAAGTTTGGCCCGGCATGGCCAAGCGCGTAAGGCGTGCGACTCGTAATCCGAGGGTCGCGGGTTCACGCCCGCATCGCGCTAAACATGCTCGCCCTCCCAACAGTGGGGGCGTTAAAATGTGACGGTCAATCCCACTTTTCGTTGGTAAAAGAGTAACCCAAGAGTTGGCGGTGGGTGGTGATGACTAGCTGCCTTCCCTCTAGTCTTACACTGCAAATTAGGGACGGCTAGCACAGATAGCCCTCAAGTAGCTTTGTGCGAAATTCCAAAACAAACAATCATTTAAGTTTATTTCAATAGTTTTATAGACTAGATCGTCGGAAAAGAGGACCTTTCCTAGCAAGAGATGGGTTAGCTTGTTTTGAATTTCATGCAAAGATACACAAGAGATATCTGCGCTGGGTATCCGTCATTACATTATAAAGTTCCCACGGCTGCAAGGGTGAGCATGTTTGTTAGGATGAGAATCCGAGCTCGCGACCCTCATATTGCGACTCGAGCGTCCTAACCACCTGGTTATACAGGCCCTAATAAGAGATAAAAAAGCAATAATAATAAGTCTACACATTGAAATAAGGTTGAACATATAAGTACTATCAACAGTCAATATCACTACACATTTTTAGAGAACATATATCACAGTTGATTTTCGTTTTCTGTTTAATATATTTTTTGTGTAGTTGATAATGAAGCTTAAACTATTTGTTATTTAGTTTTAATACAGTGTAAGCAGTTGGATAAATTTACAAAAGAAGTTTTGCAAGAATTTGTGAGCTTAAATATTCGCAATTTTATTAATTTAAAAAAGTTTTTTTTTTAATTTATCCAGTTACTTATATTGTATTAAAACTAAATGTTAATGAATGGCTATTATCTTTACATGAGTAATTACAATATTATAATAGTTAATTAATGTTTGCACTTTGACGTTTTCTGATGGTATTTTATGTTACACATAATTTACTAAAAGTGTTTTTTTTAATGCTCTTTATAATTTCTTTTATAGATAAAACTATCTTCTAATTTTCAGGAGTAAATATAGCGGCTGTTGTTATTGTTAAATAAATTACCTTGATTTTTAATTTCAAATTGAGGAACAAATTTTAATTGGATGGTAAAAGGAATTATTTTGAGATATTAGGTGTTTCAATTTGTTTTGAAGGTTTTAATGCGTTTAAATATTTTTGTTTTTAACGAGTTCCAATCATTCTTTTTCAATCCGAGTACCTGCCATAAAGTAAATTCAAAAACTCAATATTCCATACTCCACGTGCGATGGAAAAACGACAAAAGCTTTTATGATGATTCCAGGTTATATAACTTGTAACCTCTCTATTAAGGAGACGTCATTCACAATACTCTCTTGTATGTCGGTGCCTCATATGGAAGTTGTCAGTTTCTCACGTGACTAAAAGCATTCAGTATCTCCAACCAACCGACAAACGGTGTGAATAATCAATGAAACATTCAAAAACATTAGAAACGTTGCAGAATAAAACCTTAATATTTTAAATCCAATAAACTTCCGAGAGCCTACAATTTCCTGGCATTACCACAACACTTACCGAACGATCCATCTACTGCAATATAAAATAGTCGTAAAATTTAGATAAAAAGTGATATTTGGAAATAATTCTCTGTTAGAATATTTACGACTATGTAATACAAACAATAATGTGTGGCGGTGGGTGGATATAACTAAATAATATACGTACAAAAATATCGAAAATTAAATGTACCAAACAATTATTTACAGAAAATATTCGTTATAAAAATCGGTGGACTCAGCAGACAGCTCGATGTGGCTTTGCTATAATAAAACACACACACACATTATAAAAATATTTTTGTCAAAATCTGTAAACCATTGTCGTGATCAACATCCTATAGAAAGTCCAAAATTTTGCTTTATCTTATTTAGTCAAAAAATCTAATATCGTATTGAATGACTTTTTTCAATGAACCTTTACCAGAAAGGCTACACTGACTGAGATCGTTGTATCAAAACGATTTTGGGTCTTAACCGTGTCTTTATAGTTCAAGTCGTCACTTCTGGTTATATGCCGTGACGACTGTACATCTTGAGAATAACCTTGTAGTGTAGTTTCCATTGTAAATTCTCTCTCATAAAGACATAATGTCCAAAGCACAATATTCATACCTGCTTGAATTCCACAGTCTAACTGGTATACAAGGACGACTGTTCACGTCACTCGTTTTAAGAATCTGAGCACACAGAAATTAGACAGTTTTACCGGCATGAATAGTATGAATACTCGTTTCAGTCTCCAGCTGCTTGAGGTATGTGACATAAAGTACAAATGATATTCTCATTGTGTCTGAGAAATGGCTGTTATATACACTTCCGAAAAGCATAAAGTTTTCAGTGACACCATATTACTCACGTAATGCTAAATAATACGTGCCAAACACTTTTGAAAGGTGTAAAATCATCATGAAATTCAAAATCAACAACTTTCAGAAAAAATAAATAAATGGGGTGTTCCTCCGAAATCTTGATTAATGCTTCACTGCTCAGTTTAATTTTTCTCCCAAAGTAACATGCAATATAGCATCTCTCTTTACAGGTTTCCGTACACGCCTCTGTGATATTTATGTAGCACTAAAAGAAATATACTTAATTTTAAAGGTTAAATAATAAGCCATGCAGTATGTGCCAGTTTTCACATCGAACTTATTCATATATTTATTGCTACATAGATTTATTAGAACGACTTCATCATGTGTTTATAAGGCAGTGGTGTGTGCCTTTAGCTTATAAGCTATAGAATTATGTTTTATAAGTGGAAGGCTTAACGAACATAAATCTCCATAGAGGTATTGGGGATTATTAGCGATAACACATTGGATAAGAGGCCCTGTTACTTTAAAGTGACAAATATTATATAGGTTAATATGTGGTACGTTATGTATGTATCATCTCTACTTTGAACTGACATTGATGTTTAACATGCACACGTAGATCACTGCTTTCCTGGATGTGTCAATCGAGTCCTAGTACGATGTAAACCTCCTGCCTTGCTTCATGGCGGACTAGATTCAAAATTTGCAGGCTAACCTCAAAACCGATACAATAATGCAAGAAAGGAGATTTTAATCTATTCAAGAGAAAATTTCATGAATTTCCGTGACAGGGGTAGGATTTCCGCCCCTATGAAACTCTGTGGCTCTTTATTTGTTCCCATCAGTGCTGTTAGATTTTGAAATACACGTATTTATATGATGTCACTAAACACATTTGAGGATTGAAAAACAATAGTAAAATATGTTATAATAAGGAAGATGATGCGCCTGAAACATGAGGTTACAACTATGATATAAAAGTAACTGTTATTTAATTTATATCGAAATATATTCTAATAATATAAACAAATCAGGATGTTTGAATGTAAAACAAAAGAAAACCGTTCATATTTTTGTTAACGTAATCTACATTATAAAGGTATAATAAAAACGAAATAGGGAATAAGGAAAAGAGTATTAGTGTATAAATTAGTATTCGGTGTACGGTTCTTACTTTATTTCCATTAAGAAATAGTTAAAAATAAATATAAACTGTTACTTATTCGTAAATACTAACAGCTGATGTTAATCACAAAAAGAAACGACTTTTATATAATATGCATAAAATATATACAATACAAGCAATAGATGTTTCCAAGCTAACACACTGTAGCAGGGAATGACATATACACGCACTTTTTAAGCGCACTTAAATAAGCATGGGAAGGTGGGGTTAGGCGACAACATCAACTTTAAATGCGGTTTTCATCAGTTAAGACGAATGACATGAAAAACAAAACAAAAAATAAACCAACCCTTTTTTATTATAAATAAACTTTTAGTTAAAACACAGATTGAAAATAAATAGTTTAGATATAGAAGAAATGTACTTCTTGTGGTTGGGGATCGTTTAGCTATAAGGTTGGATAAAAAATGACCCCAAAGGTAGAGTAAAATCTATTTCAACTAATTCATAACAATTGCAAGTTAAAAAAATATGCTGTATTTAACTATGCTTAAATCACTTCAACCATCAGTTAAATGCTGTCAGCAAGAATCAGAAAGGTCGTTTGTCATGTGCAATTTGCGAATTGTCTAGAACAGAAGTGCAAAAAATATCCAGCAAAAACTTATGTGTGGTGTATGTTAAGCGATGGCATTCTAGTAAAATCAGTGAACTTTGTTCTTTTTGTTGCATACTTGGCTGTCTATAAAGGTGGCCCGGCATGGCCGAGTGTGTTAAGGCGTTCGACTCATAATCCGAGGGTCGCGGGTTCGAATCCCGATCGCACCAAACATGCTCGCCCTTTCAGCCGTGGGAACGTTATAATGTGACGGTCAATCCCACTATTCGTTGGCAAAAGAGAAATCCAAGAGTTGGAGGTGGGTGGTGATGACTAGCTGCCTTCCCTCTAGTTTTACGCCGCTAAATTAGAGACGGCTAGCGCAGATAGTCCTCTCGTAGCTTTGCGCGAAATTCAAACAAACAAACTGTCTATAATGTATCATTGTTTGAAATTGGCAAAGTGAAATATAGTGAAATATCTACATTGCAACCATACAAAATCAATATTCATATCTTAGGTCTTTGTTGTTCAAATTAAATAAAAAAATAAATTAACAAGCGCTTCAATCATTCACATTGGTACTCGTCCGCACGAATTGATAAAAAACAAAAGTTACATACAATTCATTATAGGTGGCAGCACATTTGACCTGATAATTTACAGGGGTGGCTGTTAAGCCAAATGAGATCATCTTACCTTACTCTATCTATATTTTATATGTCGAAACATGATTCACTTTCATTCAAAATAAAAAATAAAACACACGCATAGGTCGACATAAAATTATACCTTGAAAGTATTTTTTGTCATTAATAAGAGAATAAATTAATAACATGTTTTATAACACCGCAATTTAATTTCATATTAATTTCATTGCGTGTGTGTGCATGTGTGATTTTTTGTAGCAAAGCCACATTAGGCTATCTGCTGAATCCACCGAGGGAAATCGAACCCTGGAGTTTAACATTGTAAATCCGAAGACTTGCCGTTGTCTCAGCCGGCGACTAATTTCATTGCAATTATATTGCTGGCTGTTGAAAACGTGTTCTAGTATCTTACTCAAAGCTACACGAGAGCTAATTGCGCTAGCCGTAACTAATTTAATAGTGTAAGAGTAGAGGAAAGGCTTCTTGCCATCACCACTCACCGCCAACGGTTGGGCCACTATTTTCTCAACTTCACATTATAATGCCCCCCCTGCTGAAAGAGCGAGCATGTTTGGTGTGACGGAGTGTTTGAACCACCTGGCCATGCTGGTCCCATTTTGCTCGTGAGAAATCAAAATAGTAATATAAAAGTTCACTAAATAATTCAATTGCATTTTCACTATCCATTTTTATCGAGGTATGAAATAAGTCTCAAATTAAAACTTATATCATGAATAAAAAATGTATTGATAGGATATTGTTAGTGGTGGACTCCTGATATTACATATATATATATTCGAACTAGAATAAATAATAACAGTTCTTATTAATTCACCATTCTTTGTATACTTTCTGTCAGATATTAAAAATCTCGAGTTACAAACGCTTTACTCAGCGTTAGTTGCCGTTTGTGCTATATGCTACCTTTTACATTATATATCACTATATACTTTTTAACAGAAAATCAACGGTTTGGAAAGTGGAATTGTAATTAACCATAACCAAATTTAATCTATCACACACAATAAAATATCTGTGAATCTGCTTGTCTCTCTGTAACAAAAAGCTTCGATTTTCTGACTTCTGATCACCATGAAATTTCAATCTTTCTTGGGTATGTACAAAAATATTAATTTTATTATGTTTCTGTTTCAGTTTACCGCACTGTTGTTGTCGGTGAATAATATACACCATCTCCGGGAAGGAAATACAGTAAATGTCTCACCTGACAAAGGTACTTTTACAAATTGAAATCTAAGCCTTACTATCAAAGCCACCAATGCGTCTACTTTCCATTTGAAAGTAAGATGAAATAATGCCAAAAAATTTCTAGATTAAAACAGTACCAAAACATGTCGGAAGCGAGAGAGAGCAAATATGGAAATTACACGTGAGATGTGTATGTTAATACAAATCATGTTTTTCAGATCTTTGCCTTCGATATATGTTGTTGGGATTGTAATACGTTCTGTGATTGCTATTATATTTAAATAACATTTCGTTCACAGGTAAAAGAAGTTTCTCTCTAGTTACTATAAGATGTTTACTACTTTCAAACCGAATTAATTTCTAGTTAAGGTATTTAACTAGACTATATTAATTTCACATCTTCACTTTGACATTTAAATAATTTCTTGACGCAATAACTTTATCTTCTTTATCCGTACTGTGGCTTCAAATTATTGGACAATATTTTTCGAGTAATTAAATTTTTCTCTCAAAAATGAAATCAGTGTTAAATAATTAAAGTAAGAAAACGTTATTCGTTACTTTGAAAGTTATTGCTTGAGAATACTTAATACGATTTTTTTAAATGAAAGAATTCGTAGTAATTGAATAATTAATTCACTTTTACCTTTCTATGTTGATTTTTCTCACTCAGTCACCTGTGTGATGAGTCAACGGTAAATTTACGTATTTACAACGCACAAAACCGAGGTTCTATTCCACACGGTGCAGAGTGTGTATATAGCATATTGTGTAGCTTTGTATTAAGCAATACAACAACAAACTATTTCTAAAAATTTAGCGAGTTAGTCTGCATGAGACACACAAAGTTTGAAATTTCAAATTAGAGCATAGTTTCTAACGGGATTAATTACTGTATGAAAAATTAACTTCATTTTCATGACCGGTTGACTGAGGTACTCTTCTCTGGTTTGTGTTAAAATTATCACCTTAGAGTGATTGAAAACGTAGTGTTTATATTAATTTTAGTATATATCACTGAAAGTCACAGATGAATTTCGCTTTACACATTTGTTTGTTTGTTTTTTTGAATTTCGCACAAAGCTACTTGAGGGCTATCTGTGCTAGCCGTCCCTAATTTAGCAGTGTAAGACTAGAGGGAAGGCAGCTAGTCATCACCACCCACCGCCAACTCTTGGGCTACTCTTTTACTAACGAATAGTGGGATTGACCGTCACATTATACACCCCCACGGCTGGGAGGGCGAGCATGTTTAGCGCGACGGGGATGCGAACCCACGACCCTCGGATTACGAATCGCACGTCTTAACACGCTTGGCCATTCCGGGCCGTTTTACACATTTGTGTTGGCTATTCGAAAATACACCATGAATTTGCTGTATCAGTGAAAAAATGGGACCGGACGTGGCGTAGTGATTAACTTGTCAGGCTACATAGCGAATGATCTAAGTTCTGAGACATGATGTCACCAAACGTGTTCCGTATTTTCAGATATAGGCGTGTTATAAAGGTAGCAGTTAATCTCGCTTTTCTGTTCAAAGAATTGGGAAAGCTTTTGTGGGGCTACTTACTGATTGACTTCCCTCAGGTACAGCTACAGCTAAATTTTAATGGGCCACTGACTTGGGCATTCAGCCTACATTGATATAAAGTGCTATTCGTGTCAATAATTTCCACTCTGATTCCAGTTATAACTGAAAACAACAACGACTACCATAACAACACATTGGTATGAATTCCTGGTCCTAAACACAAAAATACATCAACTTATTATAGTGACATTTTACAAGAAAGAAAACACAGATGAATATTGACGAAACTTGTGTATCACAAAAATCACAGGTAAACCACAACAATCAAGTAGAAACTTCACTGAGGAATAACTAAAAGAAAAATTAATGAAAAATGACTTATTAAGGTGGATAAACTTAACCAAATGAGATTTTAGTAGCTGATATAACTTTCTGTATTGCTTATGGCCTCTCTGTACCTGCTCCCCGTAATAATGGTGACATTTTGAATAATTTACTGCAGAAGCTTAGTCCAATCCTGGTTGATGGAAGCTCTGAACACCTAGACTGTCGTGAGAGCAGGTTGTCTATTTTTAACTATTTTTTTTACCAAGTCTCGTACATGTGAAGTCGGCTTTAGGTCAAATACCTTATCAGACCTGTCCAGCACTTCTCTTCCTCTATCCTGAAAAAGTTACTTTGTTATCCTGGCGGTGTGAGAATAGGCGTTATACTACTGGTAATGGACTCATAGAGGACAGAACTATCAAAAGGACTAATAACCGCTGGCGGAATCTCATCCACGATTTTGCATGCAAATGTCAATCCAGAACATGATTCAGCCCCATCCCGAAGGAATCATGGCGTACAGTGTTACAGGCCTAATATTGCTCTTCTTCACGTTTATAGACTATCACATATCAATCACTTGAAGATACACAGAACCTGGTCTTATATGTGAATAGTACAGGATTTATTGCAGAAGGGCCCAGGTGACATGTTCTTGGGCAAATATCGGTGCCTAACTGCTAGCTTAGCTTCGTGGAGCTTATTTCTGATCATTGAGCACGGTGTACGCACTTTACTTCTTGTTGAAACTCGTTCTTTAGGCTTCTAACGTTGCTGGTGCAGTTTCTAAAGGTTAGATTTTACAGATATCGATTGTCTTGTGGTCTGGCTTCTGCGACAGAATCTATTGACCAAGCCTATGACATCTCCATGACCTGTGTTGCCTCACTCTGGTGTAACGGCTGTGTAGACTTATTTGGTTTCTAACAGCTTACACACTTTTTGAGAAAGCCAACAAGCAAACATAATTCATATACCTAACGCTATCTCAACAGTAAATATATTTCCTAATTAATCAAAATCAGCTTTTGCTTTGCAGAATTTTGGTTATTTCTCAAAACTTATTAAATAAGGAATCATTGGAGCATAAATTTCAAACTTTAGGTAGGTTAACTCTTCAATAATCATGTTAAATTTGAAGAAAAACACACATTTATAACATAATAGTATAGAAATTTCATAAAATATCATTAACGTTTTGTTTTTGCGAGTTGTGAGTTTTAGATACTGAAAGACAATCTAAGCTGGAGTTACATAATTCCAAAACCTCTTCAAGCGTTACAATGATTATTGTTGTTGAGCATAAAGTCAGACTTTAAGAAATTAAGCAAGAATTTCTATAGTGCAATAATTCAATACTTTTACAAGTACGCTATAAAATGTTGCATTAAGCGTATCCTTTCGAACAAACAGGGTAAACATTTTTCAAACTAGACCTAGATTAATCAGGTCCGGTTATCGTCCTTTGTTTCACGCTTGATGTTATTTTAGCACAATTTTTAGCAGTGCATTGATATTTAGGAGCGACGTCAGGAAGTTTAGTACCTTAACCCTGTGCAAAAGTTCATTGTATTTTTGACATGTAGTTTATCGTATTTTGTTACTGGGAAGTATTATAGTTCAAAACTAAAGTTAAGTACGGCACTTAATGCAATGTAAGAATGCGTGCGAAGTAAAAAAAAAAGTGTAAATATATCCTAAGAATCTAAAGCAGTTAACTTTTATCGTCTTCTAAATGTAGCAATTCGTTAATATCATACAGAGTTTTAGGCAGTTTATTGGAGCATTTATAATTTAAAAATCGATCATATTAGAGTTCCAAAACTGCTGGTAATACGTTTTGTGACCATTCATAATGTAATTGAGTTTAAAATAATGTAGTTTTTCTGGTATACTGTTGACAAGATTATTCTATGATTTTCTTTAAGAAAATGAGTTGAGCTTATCCCAACTAATAAGACGCATTTTAATTCCTTATAGTTAAACAGAATAAACATTGAACAACAAATAACATATTTAAACAACTTATGACAAAATATGTTTTAATGATCTCAAACTAAATTTCCTTTGTGTGACCTTTATGTTCGTGAATTGCCACCTGTTGCTGGATATGATATGTTGCAAATCTCATTCTCAATGGTTCTGATGCCCCAAGTTGATTCGTATATTTGATCTGAGTGGATGAATATTTTGCATCGGAAAGAGTTCTTATATACCTTTTTTTGAAACAACCAGTTTGCAATGTTATCTCATAACCAGTGAAATGCCAAGGTATTTTAAAAATAGAGCTCTGGTACAGCCCGTTCCAATGCAACTTTCTATTGGCTATAGCTGTATTCGTGACTTGCTAATTTCCATATTTGAAATTCTCAACCCTGTTAATACAATGAACGATTAGCTCCAAATTTATATGGATCGATAATTGTTATAATATACATTTAGATAAAAGATAAACCAGAAAAGAGAAAACACAAACAAATATATTTATAACGAGAATAAACAATAACAACATGAATAATATTATTTTTTGTGTCTGAAATAGTTTTGTTTTTATTTAATAGGATGTGTAAAGTGTGCTCAAACAGCCACAAAGTTTACGTTAGCAGTAAAATATATCACTAAAAAGATAAAACTTAATCACATAATGTTGTTTAAAAACATAATAAGAGATGTTTAAATATTAACTTCTACGGCACAACGATCTTCCTTTTATAGTGTCACGCCTAGTGATTAACTAATATTTTATTTAGAGTGTTCGACCTTTCTGATTCTCTTTCCATACAAAAGTTTGCTCTCGAGAGGCTGAGCTTCGTTGGTATTACGTATGCTTTCAGAAGCTCAATAAATTATGTATTATTGTTTGAACAAGGTTCATTCGTCCATACAATACGCCCATGACGAATCCTTCGCTCTCTGGTTTCTCTTTCTTGTACTTAATCCTCTGAAAATGAAAGAAAAGAATGCTCTAAAATGTAATTCATTATTTGACAAATAAGTACGTCATATAAATCAAACACTCGCAAATAGAAGTAATGTATTTTCAAATTTAGTTTTCAAAATTATAATCGTTATAGCCTATTCGTGAATGTATGTTTCGATTTCGTATTTGTTCGCTAAGGCTAGCCTACATAAAATAATGTATTATTTTTCACTTGAGTTTTTGTAGCCGTTTACTCTTTTTTTTTGTTATAATTAACATAATTGTGTTTGTTTGCTTGTATGCTATTAAGCACAAAACTATGGAATGAGTTTTCTCTGTTCTGCTTACCGCGAGAATCGAAGCCTGATTTTTAATCGTTGCAACTTCTCAGAATTACTGTTGGGCCAGCGAGGGTCACATAATTGTGATTAATTGTATTGGCTTTAATTTTTAAAAACTTAATTGTGCTACTTTTGTACGTTTTGTGCTTATGTTTAATAAAACCGATATTACCACAACATTTAGATATTATAGATTACAATATTAGAACAAATTCGCGTATTTTAACCTTAACTAAAAATACCTAATTTTGTAGAAATTATTTATGACATATCTGAAATATAAAACTATTTTTTGTCACCAAACAATTTAATTTTAGTAGTTACAAATATGACTTTACTATGAAGAGTTAAAACATTAACATACTTCTTTGATACATTTAGTTGTACGCTCAACATAATCTTTGTAATACTGTGCAGAATGGAAACGGTTTATTTGCTTCTGTAAGCGCAAAGCTACCCAATAAACTATCTAACATCAATCATTTACAAGGAATCAAGCTTCGGATTTTAGTTTTGTAATAACGTAAACTTATCGCTCGCTTTCTGGGAGTGAGGTTATTCGTAAACGACTTTCTAAGTCTTGAAGTTTTTTTTTACGAATTAGGAGTTGTTGTTCTTTTGAATTAAGCACAAAGCTACTCAATGGGCTATCTGTGCTCTACCCACCACAGGTATCAAAACCCGGGTTTTAGCGTTGTAAGTCCACAGACATACCACTGAGATACTGGGGGTCTACGAATTTGGAGATAAAATCATATCCACAACTGATTAAGCGAAAGAAACGACAGAAAACAAAAATTTGGATGATAAGCAAATATTTTAAGAAATGAATTTTGTAAGTTTTAGATTTAAAAACAATAAATGGTTGACTTCAACTATTTTTATCTTTTGTGTATCTATTCCTCTTTACATTTAAAAGCCCATTTTTCCAGAGTATGGCATATCATTCTTACAAAGATCCTTTCATTTTCATGATGACCGCGTGTGAAAGAATAGAAAAAGTACTTTTATTCCCTTATAGTTTGATCTTACACATATTGTTTACCTTGTTTATGTTATTCAAGGTACAGCAGACGAAAAAGAAATTGAAAAGCTGTTCGTAAAGTAGAGCAGTCAGTTAATGCATTACGTTACAGAGAATAAAAATAATTCTTTTCCCCTTGTTTCCTCTCCCTTTTGCCACTCTGGCAGTTGTCCAGCCCCACGTGAGTCCATTCTCTGACATCATCTATCCCCTCTTTGCCCGCCATCCGCCTCACCACTGAAGATGCTTTAATATAATTTTCGTTTCTTAGGATGTGCCCACAATACCATAGTTTTCTTGTTGAGATGGTATCAATACTTCTCTTTGCATGTATCATTTCTTAGTCTTTCCGTCTTAGTTAACTCGCATCTTTCTTCTTTGTGACATACCGTCATGTCTCAGATTCATAATAAGAGAGTGAACCACACGTAATACTTTTAAATTCTCACTGTAATATATCTGACAAGCTGTTTCGGGTTTTGAATATAAAGTCGTTACATGTTTATTTTCACAATAACTTTCAATGGTATATAAATCACTTTTGAATGTTGCATTCTTAAAAAAGTGAATCATTATTCAGTTTAACAAAAACTGCAATGTCCATTCAGGAAGTTTATGTTTAAAAACAAAACAACAAAATACACAAACTACACATATCGATATCCTAAAAATAAAAAGAAGAAAAGCATTGGTCCTGGAGACGTTTCTATGATATTTTATTTAGCAAGTTGACAGGTGTTTAAGTGTATTTAATTAAAATAATCAATGATGTTTTATTATAGAAGTACTAAAAGGGTTGTCATTTATACACGTTAACTTTTCTTGCTGTATCTACTCTGCCATACATTTCAACCTGTATATGCGTCCAACTTCTTTTTTACATCTGTTTACAATTTAACTAAACTAGTTCTTATCTTTTCTATTGTTGTTCTCAAAAGCATTTTAAAACTGATTAGTCAAACAATATTACAATTAGAGAGTCACTCTTGTTCGAAGTTTTGCTATAGTAGTAATTAAGAAAAAACGGTTTGAATTGCATTTGATAACGTTTTTCAATTTATCTGGTAGCACAATGCAAACTGTAACATATTTGATTCGTAATTATTCACGTCAAAATGTTAATATAAACGTACTTACTCTAATTTTGTAATTTTTGCGACTGTCATTTTAAGATGATGCAAAAAATTACTGTTTATGACAATATAAATTGCAGTTTGCACTATCTATCCGCCGTTTAATGTGCGTAAACCTAGAATATATATGCGTTTGGGTTTAGGTTGTTCTCACTTTTCACCCGGATTACTTATACGAAAAATGCTTTGTGTTTCGTATGCTGACTTTTAATATATTTCTGTATAGTTTAGCTCAACAAACAGGAAAATAACAAAGATTTATGAATTCTGTATTCTGCTTTTTTGTTTAGTTTTGGAGCTTTCCTTCCACGTTTTGGCAAGATGAAAATATACACATGTCATAAATCTGCAGCAGGTGAACTATCAGTCCCTGTTAGGGAACTTCATACATTTTCATGTTTGTACATTTCCTTTTTAGTAAGATATGTACATGCTGAGCCTATACAAGTAACGTATTTGTTAATTTTAATTTCAAATGGCTTTTGTGACGGTGGTATAAACATATAATTAAAAATCTCTTACAAAATAAAAATAAAAAAATATTTTTATTAGAAACAACGAAGCACAAAATGATTATCAATAAATATTTTTTAGTTAAATGATTTAAAATAATTGCCTATTCTTTAAATACGGTGAACAAAGTAAGTTAGATCGGGAAGTTTATAAGGCCATAATTGCAAAATCTTTTTATTAGATTCTTAAAACTAATAGCATTATGACACTTGAAAAAAAAATCCAAAGGAAAATGTAATTTTAAAAATGTGTAAATATGAATAACACGAAAGTGTCATTATTATGCTGTGTGTAATTACTTTCTTTTAAACAAATTCCCATATACAGTATAAAATAAATTCTGAAATTACTTATTAAAGATTAGGTAACAGATCCAGTGTGTCTAATATATATCGTAGCGTGTCTTAAATAAATCCATGTCCTCAATTTTGGTATTTTTAAATCGAAATCTGTTATGAGTAAAAATATTACACTATACTCTACAATCTATTATTTAACGTGAAAGATAGTTTATACCAGTTTTTAAAAATTTTGAATGTTCAGTCATGCTTACCTTCATATGATTTGTGCTGATTTTAACTCATGTTTAAAAGCCTTTCGAAAATGCAGACTTCTAAAGTAATTAATTATTCAAATGGATAGAATAAGATAATTTTTGTTTCTATTCGTTTTAGCTGAGTGAAAATAGAAATATTTTCTATTTAACTTAGATAAAGTGCTGTCATCCCCCGCCCCCAGTGGCACAGTGGTAAGTCTGCGGACTCACACCGCTAGAAAATGGGCTTAGATATCCGTGGGGGGTAGAACACAGATAGCTCATTGTGTAGCTGGGATAATTACAAGTAAATAAAATACATTTACGAAATAATGTAAATTTATCTATCAGTCCAATTCTCTGTGGCACGTTCAATATGAAGTAAGCTAAGTATGCAAAGTTTTTGCGATATTACCTAGAAAAACTACTCTACTGAAAGTTGTGAAGTAATCAGAAAAAATTACGGAAAACAACCTACATATCTTGTTATTTTATAGGTAAAGCAACTGTAATTCCTCAACAAGAAGTAAATGGATAAATATATATAAAAACGTTTCGAACTTCCTAGGTCATCTTCGGCCATTCTGAGATACATTTTTATTTTAAGTGTGAATTAGCTACCTTATTTTGCACAAGCAGTTAAGACAAATAGCAACAATATTTCAATTACTCTTAAGTACTTGATATGGCTTGGAATAAGTTGCAATTTGAACCAAATTTTATCTACTGAAGCTTTAAAAATCATAAGTACTTTAAAATGAATTAAACTACTACTGTTCATATCCAATATTTTCTTCATTTCCTTATATATATGTGTATGTGTTCTTGAAATGATATAAAAGTCCGTTTCCATATACTTCGCAATATGATACCAAGAGACGGTGAATGCAATATTAAATTTCGTACATACCACTTGGACTAAATTGTCATTTTTGCTCACATCGTAATTAATAAAATTATTCCACTGTTTTAGTACATTAATCCAACTTGTCATATTATTGTATATTACACAATATTTAAATGTATTGAGTATAAAAAACGAACATCATTTATTCTAGTAACAAAGTAAATTTTAGGATATCTCTGTGAAATTGAACACTTTCTCAAAGTATTCTGTTTAAAACAGATCCTTTAATGAGTAGGCCACTCTGAAAGTTAATGGCGACTTATTCGTATAACAAATATTTCCTACATTTTATAATACCCATTACATAAGTTATACAGCTTAACGTTATTTGTCTTTTATGCTTATCAATTTAATATTTTAATCACTATTATAGTAATCGGCATTACAAAACACTTCAGATATAAAACCATACGTTATAAAGAATGTTTCTAATTTGAAGAATAAAAGTGTGACATATACAAGAGACACTGATTGTGAAACGGCTGGAAAGACTCAAATAAATTAATGGCGTTTACACTGTATGTTTTTCATGGCTCACTTTGTTGCCTCTTTACAGCAGTTAGCAGTCTATTGTTTACCAGTTAGAAATCAGTAGCGCATGTCTCCTGGATTTCTCTATCCAGGTGAGGATACGATCGACAGTGCACAGGAAGCTTGCGCTGTTCAACCCTCGCACCATTTACGTCACAGCCACGTGCAGAGATGCCACAGGTTGTAGCATTAATTTCATCATAGCAGTTGGCGGAAACCGTACGACACAGGTCACGAACTACCATCTATAAACAAGATGACCAAAATAACTCAAAGACAGTTTCACTACGTAATGCAAGTCGGACAAAACTCAACACTGCTTCCCTTGTCCAAGGGTAACTCGAAACCGAAAACATTTTCCTACGCTACGGTTGTCTGCCAACGTGTTCACCGGGATGTTCTCTACCTGGGCAACTTAAAATGTCACATTACAAAGAGAATTGTCAGCCAATTCAGCAGTTTCAATGAGATAAGTGTTTCAACAATGTTTGTACTTTGATCTACTCTCTCTTTTAGTTAGTTTATTCGAAAAAAATCTTATATTTTTTTAGTTATATGTAACTTGATTAAAACGATTTTTTTCCATGGTGTAGCTCAAACTAGCATATGATGAAATTTCATTCAACTGTCGAGATGCTAATATGCAACTTATCGGTTTTACCGCAATAACAAAACAAAATAATGTAACCACGAAGAGGAGGTGTTGTACAGGTTTCTCGATAAGCGAATATACTGTTCTTTAACTGTTCGTTGTCGTTGAAACCTGAACGAAACTCCTCAATTCAGCCAGAGTCCTATAATCCACCATCCTAATTTGCTGGTAAAAGAGGTAAAACCCAGCAGTTGAATACTGTTCGGTTGTCAGGAAGGCAAAGACATCGACCCGAACAGCAGTCGATAAACTACCACGGAGACTATATCCAGGTAGACAGTTTGTATTAACAGTGCAGATACTGTAGAAGATATTAGGCTGTTGTGATTTCATCTATCATCACTTACGTTTTGTTAACACTAACGAGACTTCACTATTATCTGAGATATTTCAACATCAAAGAAGTGCTATTATGAATGTTTTAATTCATTAAGATGGATTTTCATAACCCACATTTTAATGTTTATAAAGATCTAGTTGTTGTGTTTAAATGATTGATCTTAACTTCCAAATAGAAATAACCATAACGTTTCTAGATCTTTCTGTTTCAACAAATAAATTATTATGTTAACAACAAAGTTCGAAGAAGTATCCTTATTTTTACTTCATTCTGTATTCTTGTTACCAAGTTTTAACAGGATCATGTAAAACTGTTCAAGATAGAAACTGAACTACAAGTTACAGATATGAAGTACTTTAAAAATCCGTACCGTAAATGTTGCTTAGTTCGTATTCTGATGAAACAAGTCAATGTTTTACGATTCTTTATCATTGAAGTGATTCACGATAACTAAGAAACTTGTTACTTCACATTTCACATAAAGATGTTTAACACATTTGAGAAATATGCTGAAATAATAATAAAAAGATTATTGGTGAGGTTATAATACCGATACGCTGTTGAGAATAATGTTGCTAGATGTGAATTAGTAGTGATTTAGATATATTATAAGCATATAATACATATACTCCAGATAGTGTAACATAATCTCAAAAGAAAAACAGTTTAAGAATGATTGGCTTACAGATATGATGATTGATTAGATTAGAATAAATGTAAAATTGTGAAGTAAAATAGTTATCAAATTTTGCATTTGATAAATTTCTAATAAGTCTTTCTTGACCTTGTTGATTTTTTTAGGTATATTAAATAGAGAAATAACCGTTGCTATTTGCGATGCAGATTTAATAAGTGTATTCTGATTAAATCGTGATAAGTAATATAAACAGAGGTAATCCAGTTTCTAAAATAAAAATAAAAATTACTAAAATCACTTACAGCTAATAACATATCTTGAAGAAAAAGTGCCATTAAAAAGGCATTGCTCAATATATAAAAATATCATGTACAGAGAGATGACTAAATAGGTTATGTTAAAATAATTTTGAATATAGAAATCACCAAGTCGTGGAACAATCACAGACGAAATAAATTTTGACAATGTTTAGTTTTTCTTAAGTTGTGTGATGTTTACAGAAGTTGATTGCTTTTGGGGAGGATATATAACAGCTCTTTCAAACGCAAAGTATTTGTACAACCAGATCATAGGAATCTGTTGAGAGCGGAAATTCGAAATTTTCCAGACGAAGATATATTTTTTGCTTAATTACATTAGAAAACAAAGTACTATGTATCAACCTGAGATACCAGAACTACTCAGAAAGAAGCCTTCAATAAGCTGTATCACAGCCATGGCAAACCAAGAGTAACGTCTTGTCATAGGTGAGAATCTGTGAACACAAAGAACACTGGCCGTCCACGTGTCCTATGCAGTATAACCAATAAGGATTTCGGTCTGGAAAAGCGAAAGAAGTCACACGTTTAGAAATTACTTACACAATTACATTCAGCAGTTACACATCCAGTAGTTCAGAGATAATTTATTAGGCTCACATATCACATTCCTAAAAATATATATTTTCGATGCCCTTGGTGGTCAGAATACAGATATTTCATTGTGAACCATTTTGTTTAACAACAAATAACCTACCAAGCAGCTGGAGAATGAAAGGAACGTTGTTCCTATACTATTGTGAGACATACATGTTAACTCGCTGTACACAAGGCCTATGGATTTCTGTGTGATCAAACTGTTCAAATTGGCGCTGGAAAACTGCCGTTATCGTTCACTCGATAACTTGTATAAAGCAGCAGAGAGAAGGGGCTTACATTGGAATTGACAGTCAGCCCAAAGACGGGGCCTTTTTCAGTAGGAATTGCACTACAAGGCTATTGTCAGGATGCGTGGTCGTCAGATTAAGCATGACTGGACATAAAAACATCGAATGTAATAATGTGATGATGTTCTAAATTTGTTTTAATATAATGTATTCTACCGATGTATATGTAAAAGTGTTTGTTTGAAAAGCCAAATTAATCATTGAATGAAACCACGTGACTATAATATTGAAAAGAACTTTCATAACCCTGCTCTACATTTGTTTCGAGTCTCTTAGAAACTATCTTAATCATTGCCTTTTAAGAACGAGTTACAGCAGTACATTACAGCAACAGTAACATCTATTTAATTGATGTTCCTTTTAATCTGCTATTTTATCTCGCAAAAGATTTACCGCTACGAAAATTAAGATGGTAATTAATTTCCTTACAGTAAAGACACCAATGCAGATCTAAGGTTCGTTAACAAAGAATATCCCCTACTGTTTTTTCTGTTGCATATTCTATGTAATAATTAAAGTGTGTACACATCATAAATAAACTTATCACAAACATACACATATAGTCATCCGTTTTGAAAAAAAAACAATACAACTAAGTTTACATTCTTAAAAACCTCTAATAGTTTAAAATATAAACTTATTTGAAACATGTGCTGACTAGAGTAGTTGGTGTTCAATAGACTTATCTCTAACCTTGTTATGTTTTTGTTTTTGTTCTGAATGAAACAATCATTTTTATTTTTAACTGTGAAATGAGCATAAATCTGCTGTGTGGAACATCATCTTAAACAAGTGATCGTTCGTCAAACAATGATGTGTAGATTACCATAAAGTAACAAGAATAAAGTGGTTAAACAATGATGTGTAGATTAACCTAAAGCAACAAGAATAAAGTGGTTAAAAGGTGAGGTTTCTTTACGAAAATTTCACAAACACGTTAAAGTTCTCTTATAGTGACTATCTGACGAATGAGAAAATATTATTACATGATGATTTTCGTGTTTGTGTAGTTTCAGACAGAGTATAGGTAGGCTATTGTGCAACTTTATGCTAACATAAGTAAATAGACATATAGTTCATTGTAATGTTTCCTTTCTTCACCTTTTATTCTTGCAAATTAAAACTACGTATGCTGTAATAAATTATTTGTCGTGAATTTCAAACTTCTATAATTTGAGTTGTTAGAACTCTGATTCCATGTATTTAATCACAAGTATTGACAATGGAAACTTTTTTACAAATCCTTGAAGTGTTAACACCATATTGTGAACTTTTTTGTATTTTTTTCTTTATTTTGCCAAAACAATATATATCTTGCCCGCTTTGTAAGAAAATCGATAAAGCTCTTCGCTTTACCTCTTGTGAATTTTATTTGTCAGACGTCATACGGTTTTACAGGCCCATGGGGCCACCTCTCTCAGGAAAAGTTTGAATTAAATACAATTTAGTGTTCTTGCAATCAAGCGGGTACTTAGTGAATTTTTCTCTTTTAGTTGCCTACGCCTATTTACACAACTCTTAGCAAATCTACGGTAAAGGAAATGATCGATAATCACGAACTAAAATATATATATAATACACAAAGTGCTCTATGTCAACAGTGTTATTCAAACAGTGCAAGTGGTGAAAAAAACGTAACTTGCCTTCGATTTGTTTTACTGTGGTTTTGTAGTCAAGAAATACACCTTATCACATAATTTTACGAATTATAGTACGTCGATCACAGCGACTGACGGTGGATAATATAAATAAAGTGACACCAACACATATACGTAACTGAAAAAATTACTTGGTTTACTAGGAATGAAATAAACATATTTTAAATTCGTTTGAAATTGTTACTATGAACTAAAAAAAATCAAGTTTAATTTTCTGGAAATCCATGTATTATACTTGTGTGTTTGTAAAAATAGTTAAAAAGTTATTTTAGGTTCCCGATAAGTACAATGGATTAATATATACGTATGTTTGAATCAAGTACTGTATTGCTCAAACACGGAATTTTGAGTACTTTACATTTTAAACAATTTTGAAGCTTCCTCACTTTGTTATTACACATGTCGTTCCATCCGGTCATGCTCTTTCTTTTAACAATAAAGCTTAAAAATAATCTTTTAACAATATACCTTAATAACAATCTTTTAACAATATAGCTTAATAATAATCTTGCAGCGTAGTTTCCATTACAAAAAGTTCGTTCTTACTAAGCACTCTACTCTTTCATGAGTGCTTTCCATAATTCATTTAGTGTACAATAATGATGAATTTCCAGTACTCATTTCAATAGTCTGATTAGAGACAAATCTACAGGCGAATTGATCATCATGTATTCTCAACGAATAGCATGAATACCAGTTTTATTCTCCAACTACTTGAAATAGGATGGTTTAACGGTATATATATCTGAAAGCCGTATCTTCTTGAACCCACATCCTGTTGACATCGTTTCAAGTTGGAGATATGTCTTGCTTATGTTGTATCTTGTTGATTTTGGCATGTGAACGAATTGGTTACTGATCTATGGATTCATGGATTTTAATCTGTTAAGATAATTCGCAGTTGGTTTACTATGTCTGGGGTTCAACTTGTTACAGATCTCTTTTTGAGTAATTGTATTTCCCCAAAGTTATCCACATTTCATTTTTCGCTAATGACACTAAGTGAGAGGGGACATATCCGTCTTGAAAATCTACATTCTTAATGTGAACATATTTTCAAGATCTGGGTATATAAATATTTTGTGTAGGAAACATCTGTTATAAATTTTTCCTTAAAGACGATCAGTTTTCAGCGACTTTGTTCATTTTTGCTGTTAAACTCAAAGCTACACAGTGTAGCTGTGTTCTGCCCACTGCATTTGTTAAAACCCAATATTTAGCCGGTTTTCTGATGCATTCCATTACCTACAAAACACCAAAAAGTGTCAAATGTAGTTTTGACATGTAACGCTTTACCATGATTTCATATTGGCTGTAATTATTACATGATTTACTGATTTACATATCCACATTATTTCAAGTATAACATACTCAACCATATATTTCAATAAATGGTTTCAGGTTTTGACAACATCTATGATTTCAGAAAAAAACTGATTCTTTCAATGTTGGATTTATGTTTCAGTAACTGTTTTATTGAAAATATAGATGATCGAACTACAGATAGATTTTAATATTATTTTAGCAAAGAAATGTATAGATTTTTTAAAAGTAAAAAATGATTTGAAATTAGAATGAACAAATTCACAGTAGAATACTTGCAATGAATTTGCATGATTATTTTATTTAAACTTTTCAGTCTTTCAAAATCCAATATAATTATAATTGATCCAAACCAAATTTCTGTTGATATTTCAAAGAAAACGAGCTTTTGAATTCTAATTCAAATGCATTTCTTAAAATATATCTTTCATCATATGAAAGTTGCATTTTTAAAGAAAAAACATAAATTAGGTAGACTGCACTCTATAGTAGAATTTAGGCTATTTTGTCATTCTGAATAAACAACACAAAGAGCGATTGGAATAAGGTTTTGTTATATTATATAAAATAGAATTTGTAAAATAACTTATGAATAATAGTAGCTTCAGATTAATATCACATATGTTATCTTTCTGAATCTGATGAAAGACCTAAAATGTAGATGTAAATAGAAGAAATTTGTACAATATACTGTGAGCATACTTAATAAATAGTGCCTGGTACACAGATGTTATAATGATGTCTTGTGAGTTTTAGAAGGAAATTTTTGAGTGGGGAAACTGACAGATTTCAAACATTCAAGACTGTGTTTCGTCTTTTTCAGCCTCCCTATGGCATAAATATTATTGCAGTATTCCTGATCACAGAATTTACAAAACATGATGAGTATCATAAGGTCCAGGAAGTCATTTTTTTTGTAAAATAAACCTCTTTTTATCTCATCTGCGTTCTCGTCTAGGTTAAAAAATGATGTTCTATCGATGTTTCTTTTTTCTTAGATTTTGATAACAATGTTTTCATTATCAAGAAACTCTTTATTTGACAATAAAACAAAGATAATGTATTCAAAATTGTAAATGTGTGGCCAATATGTCACATTTAGCTTAATATCTGATAAAAATCAATCTATTACTGGAATGCAAATTTTTATTCATTATCAATATCAACGATTCCAGGTATAAGATATGACAACTATACGCATGTAAATATATACACATACCTACCCGATTTTATATACTGACATACGAAATTTGTGGAACGACTTCCAGTGTAAATACAATCAGTTTTATTTTGGACGTCAATATGTAACAGACGAGGGAACCTACTCTGTCATTCTCACCCATCATACATATCTATTAAACTACGAAAAATGTCTGTTTATTTACACGATGCTTATTATTAGTTGGGAGAAAAATATTACATGAAACTTATTACACTATCAACATCCAATAAACAAATAAATTGTAGTATATATCAACATGTATTTTTTTAAATATTTTATTTTCATGCATGATACGACCTTTTTGAATATTGCTGAACACGTTGAAATATATGGAATCATGAAACATGTAGTAAAAAGAATCTGAATAAAATTGATAACTTCATGAATCGTACTCTAGCTGTGTTCTTCTATTCTAATTTACAAAATACTGAAAAATACTATTAAATCGTTAGTTATAATAGTATTTTACTGTTAAATATTTTTAAAGAAATTTCGCAAAGTAAGATAGTGTTAACACGTTATGCTATATATTTTCCACACTGTTAGATACCCTAATATGCTGCAGGAATTCACAAAACCGGTTATGAATTTATTTATTATTATTACTTATAGAAAATAGTATCTATAACACTTGATTTTATTTTGTCTCTATATTTGTGGCAAGGAACAAATGTTAAAATGCTCAAAAAAAACTTTTGTTTTAGCTTTCTCTGTTAGGCTAGAACAGTTTCCGTTAAAACCTATTTCATTACTAAGCCTCTCTTTACCACATACAATAATATATGGTGATACAGTTTAAGTGAAGAATTGCAGTTTATAACATTAAATTCATTAAGGTATTTTACAGATCTGTCGTTATCCTAATTTACTATATAAGTTTAATTACTTATAAATTTATTAGCAAAAACTGAAACAGTTCAACTGACCAATTCATCGTGAGGGTGTGCACCTGAGTATTATTGCTTATTCACACATGTACACGTGCGCATCTTTTTGTGTGGTAAGCAAGCGAAAAAACACATAGGAAAGAATATGTGAATGTCACAGCACCAAGCGAATAGAACCAAAAACCTTAAGTGCACAATGAGGACATGCATTTGGATATTATTATTTATCTTATCCACGTACGTTCACGCATACGCGTCTATGGCAAGTTAGCGTAAAACCACATGGAAAAGAAATGGTTCTTTATATAACAACATCTAATATTAAAAAGTCAGTGCGTTTTGGTAAAAATGCTTTCCAGGAATTGTTTCTATGTCATGTTGCTTAGCATAAAAAGGATATAAGCTATACATAAATACTATAATGGGTTAAGAATAGACACACTTACATAATAGAACATATGAATCTAATAATCCAAGCGAAGCTGGGTACTTTTGCTATTTCAAAATAAGTAAACAATTTATTTTTTTTATTTATAGACAAGTTACATCGACAGCCACGTTCCTAACTCAAATTCTTCATAATAAGGATGCCTGATCTACTACTGTTTCAAAGTAGTGCTTTTCATAAGGATGAATGTCGCAGCTTACATAAAGTCCGTTATCCCCTAGTTTATACTTTCAATCTTCTATTATTAACTTTATACAAATTAATAATAGAACGTATTTAAGTGTGTTTCTTACTTCTTTGTGTTCATTCTTTATAGTGTGATTCTTAAAATTGGTTTTATTTTTATTTCTTTATGTTGTGTTTCAGTGATTTAGTAATGAATACCCGTAATGAATACACTTCCCTTCCAATACTTTAGAAATATCACCCTTACCAAAAATAGCACACAGAAAAGGACCTGTGAAACAGTAAAACTGTATCATGTGAAACACTATGCAATACCGTGGATAGTTTTACACCTCTTCTAAAAATGTAATTGACAATGTAGTCCCAATCGTGTGTCATCCAACCATGCACTGTGAGGAAAATATTTTATTGTTCTAAACATTTTTAATCTTACAAGTCATTGTATTTCGCATTTTATATATATATAAAAAATATTTAATATTTCAAATTTATTTTCCACTGTACATTGTACTGAGTTATTTTG
This sequence comes from Tachypleus tridentatus, assembly GCF_004210375.1. Lineage (NCBI taxonomy): Eukaryota > Metazoa > Arthropoda > Merostomata > Xiphosura > Limulidae > Tachypleus > Tachypleus tridentatus. The sequence goes on from NC_134837.1 coordinate 92,446,191, forward strand.
AGACGAGCTTAAACTAAAAATCAGAATATGACGTAATATTCTCAGTGTAAGGATACTTAAACAAGAAACATAATATTTCAGTGATATCGAGTTTAAATTTTCATTAATCCTCATAGATATACCTATAATAATAACAAAATTGTTTGTGTGTGTTGATCGTCAAAGCTCCAAGAGAACAGAACCTAGAGACCTGAAACTTTTCATGCATACTAAAAGGTTCGTAGGATGTGCACCTCGCTATTATTTTTAGACTTTTTTTTATATAAATGAAAGATCCTGTCTCTCTGTGTGTATGACTGCATAGTTTCAAGACAAAAGAACCTAAAGACTTCAATTTCTTTTACTCATTCTAAGGGGTTTCTGGGGTGTGCATCTGGGTATTATTTTTTAATATTTGACTCAAAAATGTTTTATTCAATTTTTGCTCTGTAGTTTTGCCCAATAGTCTTTAAGCCCCATAATTCTTCTTCCAGAAGGCCTATAGAAAGGGGCCGTATTTTTCTTACTTGTTGAATAAATCTATTTTCTGCTTAATGTTCTTATTCGACACAAATATGGAAATAAAAAATAAAAAATTTGAGAATTAAAAAAGTTGAAATAAACTCCGTTTGGTAAACTGCAACGAACAGTTGGAAGATAAATGTAAATTTAAAAAAATATTGAATAATTAAAAGAATGGAAGAACTCAAATAAAACACAGAAAGAAAAATGAATATGATACACTACACTAAACCATCTGCTTTTAAAAAAGTTGAATTTAATTAATTTTAAAAGAGAGTAACAGACAAATCAATTAAAGAATTGGCGCATTCTGAGTAGCTATAGAAATAATTAAAACAATGAATACGTTTGATTGGTACATTGAGATCGCTGTGAATCATAACGGGACCTTAGTATCCCACGCTCTGTTGCGAGATACTGAGGTTCAGTTGGCCGATTAAATTTTTCACTAAAATAAATATATCAATAGCATTTCAGATATGTTTCTTAAGACAATCTGCTACATACTATCGCTGTTTCTTTTAATTCGACACATATCGTGTCAACTCTAACAAGAGTAAGCCGTGCAAGGTTTGATAAAGTGTTTTCTCACTTAAGAAAATGTTTCTCTGGAATTTAAAAATTTTATATTACAATATGAAATTGTCAAAATTCTCTGCAAAAAATGATGTAGCAAAGTTAAAAAGCAAAATAATTTTTAGCAAATTTATTCTTACCAATAATCATTCAAGGCAAATTTCTTATATAGTATCAGCACTTGTTGCTCAGAACGTTACGTATCATGCTTCTTAAAGAATATAAAATTCGTGACAGTGTATGAAGTAAAATAAATAAATGTCCTTGTGTATTTTGTAAGTGCTCCATATTCTATTTCTTCTGTATTGTTACTTTCGTCAACAGTATTTACTAAACTGTTTAATATATGAATTATGTTCATTTTATTATTTTTTTTACTAGGGAGCAGATATAATATGATTATTTTGAATAGTTAGCTCAGTATTTTAATGTAGGAATAACCTAAATATTCTTTGCTGGTCGATGCTCAGGAAACGCTGTTGGGATTACGTTGAAACTTATCATTAGTAGCGAGTATACCAAATTGATTAATCAACACATTCTTGTCATTATATTTAATAATGGTATAATAAATCAGTTACATTTATTACTAGGTTGATTTTTGGTTCTGATTTATGATTTGGTATGGCCAGCTTGGCTCAAAATTTGATGGTCGCGGGTTCGACTTCTATCCCACCAAACAGGATCGCTCTTTCAGCCTTGAGTGCATTATAATGAGACAGTCAATCCAACTATTCCTCAATAGAAAAGTAGCCCAAGAGTTGGCTGAGTGTGGTGGTGACTAGATGTCTTCCTTCTTGTTCTTCACTGCTAAATTAGGGACGGATAGAGTAGATAGTACTGGTATAGCGCAAAATTTATAACAAGCAATGAAATCAGTTCTGATTTAGCTTATATTAAAAGGAGGACGATCTGGGCAGACAGGGCAGAGCTTTTAATGAACATGACTCTGCGAAGAATTATTTAAGATTTTCGTCAATAATATATATAGTTGAATATAGAAAAGACCTAAATAAATACTCATTTTTGAATAATTATTGGTGTTGCATTACACAGCGAATCATTCTGAACAGTTCAAGATGTCAGTAAGACTTGATAGTTTATATTTTCAAATAGTTCCAATTGTTTAACGAAAAAGGGGAAAAAGATTATTGTTTTAATAATCTATATAACTATGAAACAATACATGAACTTATACATACAGTAAAAGCTGATAATCTGAGAATCATTTACTTTATTTTTTTTAGTCAGGCTGTGGATCCTTGAGTTTACTATATGAGTAAAGTAGAACACGAGTTGGTAGTGTTTTACAAAAATATCACAAATAAACAAACATCTAGTTTTTAATAAAAATCATCAAACAATAGCAACAAACAACAAAAACCATCAGTTGTCATCAAACAATAGCAACGAACAAGCAAAACCTTCAGTTGTTATCAAACAATAGCAACAAATAACCAAAACCTTCAGCATTTATCAACAATAGCAACAAACAACCGAAACCTTCAGCTATTATCAAACAATAGCAACAAACAACCGAAACATTCATCTGTTATCAAACAATAGCAACAAACAATCGAAATCCTCAGCTATTATCAAACAAGAGCAACAAACAACTGAAACCTTTAGCTGTTATCAAACAATAGCAACATACAACCAAAACATTCAGCTGTTATCAAACAAGAGCAACAAAAAACCTAAACCTTCAGCTGTTATCAAACAAGAGCAACATACAACCAAAACCTTCAGCTGTTATCAAACAAAAGTAACAAACAACCGAAACCTTCAGCTATTATCAAACAATAGCAACAAACAACCAAAACCTTCAACTGTTTTATTTTCATATTCTCCTTAATCTGTCTGTTTCAGATTCAACAACAAAAGCATGTAAAAGGGACTATCCAAGTGGTATTTTATTCAATACTAGAACCTTTTAGGGACAGGAGTTTCTGCACACTATTTATATATGCAGTAAAATGTTTTAAAGGTTTCAATTCAAATGCTGAAAACTGACGAAGCGTTATAAACCGAAAGAACTCCCATCGACATGATATGTGTGGAATTAAGTGGTAATGAAGAATGATTCGGAAGAAACTAAAGATAAGATGAACGAATTGATCGTAAATGATTTGCATTTTAATACTAGTATGTTTTTAGTCTTTTGTAATTTTTAGCATGTTTTACTTTTTGTTATGAATAATTTCCGTCACTTTGCAAACATAGTACCACCTATCTAAACTTTTGAATATCGCGGAATCATATTAAAATAAGATTTATCAATTCCTTGTGTGAATATTTAGACTATACCTGTTTCTGTTTTATCAAATGCTTGCTTAAGTAACGAGAAAAAATGCAGAAAACCGTAATAGTGAATTTTGAAATATAAAGCACAATAAGATGAACATTAAAAGATAAGTTCAATCTTTAAATCTGATAATATCAAAACAATAATTGGATTACTAAAAATAAAAAATATTGTTTATCAGTTCTAAAAGAAATTGAAATGTTATTTATAACAGAATCCAATAATCATAAAATGTCTTAAAATAATATACGCCTAGCCACGAAAAACCAAAAAATGTATTTTAAAATAATATATACGTGGAGATGAATATTGTTTTTCTTGAATTCTAGACAGTAGTAAGAAATTTACTTACACTTCCTTTAATTGGTACAAACGTTATTTCAGCAAAAGGAGACTATTTTGTCTTACTAGCTTAAATAATTATCTTTTAAGGAGCACAATTTGTTACACTTGAATATGCTCAAGCTACGTTATTGCTCAAGAATTACAAAATGGCATACAATATAAATGTGTTTACAAAAATGGAAATTCACTTGCTTGCAAGTTGGACTGCGATTTGGAATTTTGATATCACAAACTTCTGCTTTTCTAATATTTGTGTAAAAGCATTTATTCATATTTGTAAATATCTCTCATTTAAACATTTCTCTACTTCTATACAGCTTTTGTATTTGTTTAGGTTTTTATTATAAATTTGTTTATTTTAATTTTTTAAAATAAAATATTATTTTAAGTTTTGTATAAAGTATGGCAATCATAATCACAAAAATATGTTTATTGTTTTTCTTGAGGTATCGAAAAATCAACTGAAACATAACAAAGCCAGTTTATTTTGTTTGTCCAAAACTATGCGAGGGTGTGATGGAATTTTGATGAGCCTACAGCTTCACAGCGGCAACTACGAAAGCTTATAACACCATAAACTAGGTCTCGATACCCGAAAACAGAAATTCGAAATATATTTTGCCAATACATAATTATGACATAGCAACAACTTTTTTACGAAACAATCATCCAAAAATATTTTATATACGTTAGCTCTAAATATTGTATAGACATATAGATATAAATATATAACTAGTTTATTCTGCATATACAACACCATCCAAATTTGCTCCTACATATATATGTATATATATTGTGTGTGTGTGTGTTTATTCGCTCCCCCTTCCAGTAATACAGCGATATCTCTGTGGACTTACAACGCTAACATCTGTGTATAGATATCCGTACTGGGCAGAGCACAGATAGCACATTGTGTAGCTTTGTGCTTAATTACAAACAAACGTCTTTATATGTGTGCAGAAATCATCTTGAGCAATGGGTAAGTGAGTGGTTTGAATTTCACTCAAAGCTACACAAGGGCTATCTGCTTTAGCTGTCCCTAATTTTGAAGTGTAAGACTAGAGGGAAGGCAGCTAGTCATCACCACCCACCGTCAACTCTTGGGCTACTATTTTACCAGCGAATAGTGGGATTGACCGTAACATTATAACGCCCCCACGGCTGAAAGTGCAAGCATATTTCGTATGACGAGTCTTCGAATCTGTGACCCTCGGATAACGAGTCGAATGTCTCATCCACATGGCCATGCCGGGCCTGTAAGTAAGTGAGAAATTTAATGAAAACATTTCTAATCGAGTTTAATCATATTAGAAAAAAAAACCAAAAACTTTCATACATGAATTACCACTATTACAAATACATTTCACGGTAATTAATGTAGGTAAAACTAGTGTTTGTCGATAATTCACATGTTCTCATCCCTCACATTGAAAATTCTAGCGTGAAACTTTTGTTGTCTAACGGTGAAAGTAATTACTTTAAATTGCGCGTAGCTAATGAATTAACCCTTAATTACTACCACTTAAAGTTAATAGCGTTATTCTAATTTTATATAATTGTTTCATAGATCATTTATTTTATATTTTGCAGACCTTATGTTTATAATGCCGGTGATAGCATTGTTGTTACCTTTATGCAAAAAGGTTTGCCATAAACGTCTAATCAGGCCTACTGAGAAATTTATTATTGTTTTAGTTAGATAATTTAAGATTTTTAGAGCAGTTACATTTGCAACATTACTGTGTGTTTTCCATAACATAATTTAATTTTTGCTTGTCTCAGAATAACGTTGTCGTTCTAATTTTCACATTATTATTCATTCACACTAACATAAAATACTCTCGCTCCGCTGCAGGATCCAAAGATATCATAATTCACAGAGGCCCCAGTGTGTCTATCAAGCTCTTTCATTACCTTCAATTACTTCTATGGCTATCCCAAGAGAAGTTCTGTACTATCTGTGTTTAGTTTGATTCTGCTAGAGTTTCATTAGACGTATAAACACAGCTTTAAATATGGCGGGCTCAGGATTCTGATGGAGCCATAAATATAAAATCTGAGTCAGATTCGTGTATGGCAACCATGGAAACCTTTTCTTTGATCCACCTCAATACTTGGTAGGAGGATATACCATTTAGATAAGAAAATTCTCGAGCCACCTCGAGGCCGTTTACCAAGTTTGGTCCTACTAGTTTCAAAGTTGTAAGTGGAGTTCGTGAATAAACATGTACACAAAGTTAATTAATATAGAAATCTTTATATATCACAAAACTTTTGCCTTCATAAATACGTCAAAGTTATAAATGCCTTTAATTCGTTTTCGTTAATTACAAATTTTGGATAATTGTTTTCCGTCATTGAAAACTGTTTCGGGACCCGACGGTCGAATCGTAATTTGAGGTCAGGGGCTCAAATCCCCGTCACACCAAACATACTCACTCTTTCAGCCGTAGCAACGTTACTCTGTAAAGGTCAATTCTACTATTCGTTGGTAAAAGAGAAACCCAAGAATTAGCAATGAGTGATGATGACTATCTGCCTTCCCTACACTGCTTAATTGGGGGCGACTAACGCAGATAGTCTTCTACTGTGTATCTTTGTGTTAATATAACATCTCAATATTAAATTTTATACGAATAACTATCACTTAAGCTCCATGCCTATAGTGTCATGGGTAAAAGAAGTATGTTTATTTCATTCATAAAACCTATTTTGCATTTATGATGTCAGAAAAACAACACATATGTCTTGATACGAAAAGATTAAAGTTCTTTAACCCGAGTGTTTTCGAAAGGTAGATCTTTCTTTTTCAAGGGCAGACAAGGAATCTTATTACTTATTTTACATTAAGATTATTTATTAGATCTGTAATATAAATAGCTCATCAAAGAACAGAGAGCACAAGTTTTAACTCAAAATTGTCTGTTCTGTAAACAAAATAGTATGTGTGTTACTTATTTTCGTAATACCGTATAAGATCATAAACACTTTTTTATAACAATTAATGATCTTAATGGTTATTGATAGATAAATTAATTTTTGTTTTTTTGTGGTTAAGCCAAAGCGGCACAAAGGGCTGTCTGTGCTATACTCATCACTGGTATCGAAATCTATTTTCTAGTGTTATAAGCCCGCAGACATATTGTTGTGTCACTGGGGATGGGAAGGTAAATGAATCTCATGTATTTTTAGTTTGAATTATTATACGAAATTATGAATGATAGTGTATAAACAGCTGCAAACCTTTGTTAATGTAGCACATGCACGTACTGAAGATTAAATGGTGTCTATAAGAATGATGTTCTGGGTCTCATGTACTTTCTCCCATCTCGATTCTGACCGGCCTGATGACCATAGTTATGCACTATTGCTCGGTGTTCAAATTTTTATTGTAATCGTTTTTGCAAAGAATAGAGAGACCCACCTAAAAGCACAGACCTTGACAACTTTTTCATAATCTGTAGACGTTGGCTCCGAAGACCACTTTTAAATAGACCAAAAGCACAGGAGACCACTGGATGAACTTTTCGGAGACTTGTCAAGTATGTGGCTGGAAACTCGTGACATTTGGCTGGTGAGCCCTTGTCAACTGCAATTGTTCTTGGTTATTTTTGTTAACAACGCTAGGAGATATGCCTGGTTTTATCATTATATTTTCTGGGGGTCGCAGGTCTCTTTCGTTAGCGTTAAAATACTACTTCTATTCGCTTGAATGTGATTTCGGAAGTTGTTTTACTAAACGCCCTGACAAGTATGTTTATTTGCTTCTACAGCAGTAAATCTACGGATTTACAACGTTAAAATCGGGGGTTCGATTCCCCTCGGTAAACTCAGCAGATGTAGCTTTGCTATAACAAAACACACACACGCGCTTATAGAAAGCTCCTTCCTCGAACTACTCTGTCCTTGGTCCCTTCATCGTTTACCAATCTTGCTAAACGATTAACTTTTCAAAAAGTCTATTGGTAGCGGCACTGCATGTTAGATGGACAGGTATTCATAGAAAATTAATAAAATTTAATTTAGTGCAAATTAACAATGTGGCATCGCTTCATACGCCCTTGATTTTACTTTACTATATCTTAATACAAAATTACGAGTAAAAGTAACTAAGTATGCCTAAAATAATGCTCTTAAAGAGAGTATCAATGATATACTTACACAATACCAGAAAAATAATTTGAAAATTGGCATGAATGAAAACTAAAATACTTTATTTTAAATTCTGACATCCACACACAAAATAAATAACTGCTTCAAAATCTAGTATTTTTAATCTAAAACTTGAAGTGTTTATCCATATCGTAACTGTATAAAAATACAATCTTTCACTTTATACATTAAAGATGCTTTTCTTGTGTATTCTTGAATAAGGCTTCCATCTATTCTTATATCTGCTATTCAAGTGAGCCCGATAAAAAGAAAGAGTCATTCGGAAAAAGTTTGTTTTGTTTTAATTAGACAAAAATAAGACGTTTGGCATTATTTTCCAGGTTGCGATCGCTGGAACAGATCCTTGACTAGATCCGTGACTTCAACCGAGACCATGAGAGCCAAATATGGAGAAGTTAATTTTGTAAAAGTAAAGCAAACGGCGTAGCAATGAATCACGCTTGAAATATTCTAGATGTATTTGTGAATTTGATGGTTTAATTATAACGATTAGGTTAGATCGTGAGTCCAGTTAGGTTGAAGAAAGAACTTATTACAAAATATCTCAGTAGATTTGACAGACCAACTGAATCTGATATTCTTCAATTGATTGTAGCAATGGCAGTGAAACATAAAACAATTGGCACAATAGTATCGTAATCTCAAAAAGGGAGGACTGGAATCATATATAATAATTCATTAATTTTAGCATTCTTGAAACTAACGACACAGCAAAGATGCAATGTTGAATTTGAAGCAGATACACTATTTTCAAATTAAAATAATGCCACTAATGCAATGAAGAAAAATATAAGAAGGATGGTATAATACCCAATGTGGTACCATCGTAGTATAATCAATCCCTAAATGTTTCATGATGTCACGTTTTCACTAATATTTAATTGTTGTTTCTTTTGTTTTTGTCGTTTTGGAAGTTGTGGCGAGCTTTATTCCTCGAGATCTATCAAAATGACCCTAAAATCACCTGTTTCTGCAATTATTCCTTTGTTGAACATCTTAGAGTTAGTATTAAAAGATGCTGGGCTGACTCCTGTGAGAGATGTTAATTTTCATTTTAAAGTCAGGCCTGTTCTAGATGTACGAAGTGTTATACGTACTTATTTTTTTAAAATAAGGTAAAATGTTATCACAAATTCTTTCGAATATCGCAATATTAAAATGTAATGGTCTTTATGTTTCTTGGATGTCAGTTGCTTATCACTTTCGATTTCATTTCGATATATTATTTTTTTAATTTCATTATTTAGGTCAAAGCTAATTGTAAGTATATTGTTTGTTTTGTTTTTGAGTTCTGCCGTCCCTAATTTAGCAGTGTAAGACTAGAGGGAAGGCAGCTAGTCATCAGCATCCACCGCCAACTCTTGGGCTACTCTTTTATCAACGAATAGTTGGATTAACTGTCACATTATAATGCCCCACGGCTGAAAGGGAGAGCACGTTTGGTGCGACCGGGATTCGAACCAGCGACCCTCAGATTACGAGTTGAACACCTCAACACACTTGGCCATTCCGGACCTGTAAGCATATTACGTGCAAAACAAACGAGATAATTTAAGTGTTGAATTTAAATTGTATCAGACATATGCAGTTTGTAAAATTCATATAATATGGCTGAAATTGTTATAATTTTAAAGATAAAACAGGTTTTGACGTTTATTAATTGTTAATATTTGTATCATCAAGAACTTACGTGCGAAACGATGAATACCTACTTTAAATTTTCAGTTTGTTTCTTTTACCTGTCTTATATGAATCGTATGAAGAGTGTTGAAAGTTTATTGTTGAACTTTGAGATACAAAGCAGCGAAAAAAATTATCAATCTTTTGCTCCTCAGTCGCTTATCGATAATTCTGAGTGTTTATACATTTATAACGAGCAAAGCAAATGTAGCTTATTGTGTAGCTTTGTGCGTAATAAAAAACAAACAAAACACCAATTATATTATCTCGAGATATCTTCACTTTCTTTACTATTTCTATGTCTTTTTATAAATGTGACAGGTTCAGACAAGGGTGAAATTTGCGTTAGAAGAGACCGTGTAAATATTCAACAATCTCTATATCCCGTTCGAAAGGTTTATTTGGCCTTAGTGGCGGTTTCTATAGAACCTCGTATGAAGAAAAATAACTTGTCGACTTCAGTTACAACCATAACAGCCAGTAGGGCTCCTAGCCTGCCTGAAAGTAGAAATGCTCCAAGAATTGTTGCTCTGTCTTTGGAATGTTATAAAGTATGGAATTTAGGTTTAAGACAAGACTCCAGAAAATGGTAATTAGTGAGAAATGGCAGAACATATTCCACAACATAGAGATAGAAATATGAAGTTTTGGTTAGCGTGTAGGTTTCAGTGGTAGATCTATCAAGCACAAAATTTAAACCACACCAGAGACAGTGAGAAAAAAGTTGCACATAACCAATTTGAGAACCTATCATTCTATCATAGCACCAAAATAACTGTCTGATAGTCGGTTGGTAGGTTCAACTACAATTATGTATGGATCCTTTCAAATGGCAGGGACACAAAATTATTGTATATTTCTCGTTACAGAGGATTAAATAATGTTAGTCAAATAGATGAAAATGTCTAGAAATGGATGGTTATTGCAAATGAACTAGATTTGTTTTAGAATTAAACACAAAGCTACACATTTTAATAAAAATAAATACATTTTCATTAAGTTAAATAGTAAAATAAATAAAATCAACCTCTGACTAATTATACTGGTTTGTTCTAACTCAAAAAAACAAGCCGAAACAAAAACTGTTAATTAGTGCCTTTCTACTATGTTAAGAGCTGAAATGCTAACATCAAGAGGTAAGTTTTCGTCTTATTTACCCTCCAAATGGTAGTACCTTATTTCCTTGTTTTTATTTTTTGATTCAATTAATTATTTACTTGGGAGAACAGTCACCTTCCCACAATTTTCTGCAGGTAGTCAAGGGTGAGATAAATGTGGGACGTTGTGTGCTTGAGTACCCACATCTCACTCTCCCAATTTATATTTCTAATTCTATATCAGTTGCCACTCTTTATTTCTTGTGTGAGACGGACGAATGAAGGTTAAGACTGGTAAAAGATGTATCCCCACTGCAATGTAGTCACCTCTAAAACCTAGAGTTTATTTTATAATCCTACATTATAGCTTGTACCCTGGGATCTTTTCCGTGGGCATGGCATGGCCAAGAGTGTTAAGGCTTGTGACTCGTAATCTGAGGGTCTCGGGTTCGCATCCCCGTTGGGCTAAACATTCTCGCCATTTCAGCCTTGGGCGTTATACTGTTCGGTCAATTCCACTATTCGTTGGTAAAAGAGTAGCCCAAGAGTTGGTGGTGGGTGGTAACGACTAGCTGCCTTCCCTCTAGTCTTACACTGCTAAATTAGGGACGGCTAGCACAGATAGCCCTCGAGTAGCTTTGTGCGAAATTCAAAAACCAAACCAAAACCAATGATAAAAGTGTAGTCCAAGAGTTGGCGGTGGGTGGGTGGTGGGTTGATGTTGCGTGTTTTGTTAAATTTGTTTTTGTTTCGGCTTGGTTTCTGATTTATAACAAACTAATATATATATATATACATATGTTACGACTACAAATATACTTATAGTGTAAACAAAAGAAAAAATTTGCCAGGAGGATGTCTGAAATAAAAACAATTGATTACAGTACGAATACAAACACTAGTCAGGTGTTTTTCACATCGTAACATTTTTAGTCATTCATAAACGCAACACCAACACAAATCGCGTTTATTAGACGATTCGTTAGATTATAATATAATGAACAAAAAGCATGAAATGCCAGTTGTAATGAATAATAAAGTTGATAAAGGAGCTCATTTACGAAAGATGACGAAACTAAATGATGATAAAACTGGAAGATTAAAATAGACGACTGTAGTTATTGATGATGGCCACTGAAATATAACAATGTAAAGAATGAGGGTTAATATTATTTGAAAATTCTGACGGATACTGAATATACATCTTAGATTTCTCGCTTAGGATTACAAAGTTATCTCTGTAAAAGTACATTCGTCACATGAAACAACAGGGGTTTTAGTATACAAGACGAAGTAAGTGAAGGAAGTAGTAACAGCTGGCATATAGCTTACAGGTACTTAACTGATATTTATTGGCTTCTTGAGGTAAAATTACAACACACCTATACATACACATAGAGTAACTCCATAAGGGTCCAGTAAGATATCACATCACTTAGTTGACGAATGCCTACAAAAATACCATAGTTCTGAGATATATAAACGTAAAATTCTCAAAACGTAAATGTTTATCTTAATACCAAAACGTTCACTTTCATCTGTATACAGCTTTACAAGTAGCTACATACCCTAAATACGACTATCTGAAAAACATTTCCCATTCTCTACGAAGGTGTTTCCCAGTTTCTCCAGTGTGTCTGGTGTTGGAGATAAACTCTAAATTCATCCATGAACTGTTGTCCCCAAAGATGTTTTAAGAGTTTGATATCTCTCAAAGGCGCTAACGCATCCATTCTCAACGTCCATGAATTTTAAATCTTTCCAATAACACTGTGGAAAGGCTAACCTCGTTCCTCTGACTCAAAATATTCAGATTTCCATTCCTATTAACGTTGATGTATCTACTTAACTTGCAAACAATACGAAGATTTGAGACAGATATTCGTGGAATAATAGATTTATTTTTATATAACTTTCATTTCTATCAGTGAGATAGAATACATTCCATTCCTGTTAATATACAAATCATAAGGACAAATTAAACCCGACGATATGAAGAACTTAACTGTAGTGTAGTCTATTTAGTAGCGTTCCGCAGTGTCTGCGTTCTGGTGATTAATAGCCAGGTAAGACAAGACAGAAAGTTGACTATAGGATACTGATACTGTCAGCTATGTTAGGAAATGTGAGTTGATAGGAGGCCGTTGAAAAGCAATTCCATATTTATAACATGATGCGTTATAATTTTTTATCCTTGGAGAACAATAAATTTTACTTTGAGAAATAGTGTGATTATAACATAAGACGTAAAATATATTAATGACCAAATTGGTAAGTATTGCGATATAACAAAATGGCTTTAACTAGTTAAGTAAAGAATATACAGCTCATCAACAATGTCTTTTTAATTCGTATTAATTGATTTATCATATGTTTATCTCCTTCAGTATCACTTATTTTCCAAAATATCATTAATATTCTAAATAACAAGAAATTCAACGATAACCTTTACTAATACTAAAACCGGTTGTTATTATTTTCAATAAGTTTGAATCTAAAGCCAAGGAGTGTATATTTATATTCTACTTTATTAAAGACACTTGAAAACTGTTAATTAGTTTCAATACTGGTACTGTAAAGTGTTTTGATCCGTAAAAGACCAAGTCGTAACATCGATTTTTAGCGTTATACATTCTTATACTTACTTAATTACCGGAAGGGATTTAAATAAATACACTTATATTTTTTGACGAAAAGACACATAACACGTGATCTGTGTCCTGTATTCCGCAGTATTCGAAGCTTGAATTTTAATGTTAAAGTCCGTAGATTTTTTGCTCACACATTGGTGAAGAAACAAATGAAGTACTTCAGAGCTTAGTAAATGCGTGTGTATTCTTATAGCAAAGCCACATCGGGCTATCTGCTCAGTCCACCGAGGAGAATCAAACCACTTATTTTAGTTGCAAATCTGTAGACTTATCGCTGTACCAGCGGGTTACAGTTCAGTAAATAGTAACTAAACTAAAATATTAAACTTTTGTATAAAATAAAAGACACCAAAGAAGCTGCATACTATAAAATTTAAAACAATCGGGACAGGAATAGAAGTACCTAATAGCTATTTATACTGTATTGTATTAAGGGGAAATTATAAGGTATTTACAAGCTTAGGTCGATAAAACATAGTTTATTGTTTCAAACATGAATATTATTTAATTAATAACTTAAAAAACCTCCACTATACAAGTTAACAAACGGCAGCACACTATGCTCGAATTTTATAATGTATAGTTGTGGTTTAAAATGTGTTTCTGACAGTATATCTATGATTTATAGTTTACTGTCAATGTTGTTGGACAGACTGTAGGACACTATGTATTAATAAATTCTTTAGTTTGGATAAGAGTAAACGAAAATTGAAATAAAACTTTGCTTATGAGAGTTCACAAATTAATGTTTTCATTGGTTTTTATAGAGCTTTAGTGGTGACTACCGTAAATACAAAGTTATGAATCATACATCCACGAAAAAACATTTAGATACGAATGTAATAGAATTATTTACATTGACCCAGTAAAAAGTATTAACATACATCAACTATTATTCAAAAACATTCACAATCAACTTACGTTATGAATTTGACATTTCTTTACTTCTGTGGTATTTGGCTTTGAAAAATAATGTCAAGATGTCTTTTAAAATTTCAGGCCCGGCATGGCCAGGTGAGTTAAGGCGTTTGACTCGTAATAAGTTGGCGGTGGGTGGCGACGACTAGTTACCTTCCCTCTAGTCTTAGACTGCTAAATTAAGGACGGCTAGCGCAGATAGCCCTCGAGTAGCTTTGCGCGAAATTAAAAAAAGCTTTATGAATTTCATCTTTGTTAAGGTTTGATGATTCTTCCACATTTTTTAAAATTTGTATTACGTATTAATTTACTGTTGTATTTATATATTTAGATGTATTGTTCTAATAAAAAAAACAAACATGAATGACAACCAGAGTGAATAAATTATGATAATTTTTACCAAAAGTAAATTTATAGTATTCTTCAATCTAATATAAAACTAAGTTATAAAACATTTTTTTCCATCAACATGGCGTGGAAACATTTGTTTTATGTATACCATTAGCATTCTTATTTTATTTAATTTCTTGAAAAGAAAATATTGCTGATCACGCTTTTAAATTGTTTATGCATTTGCTCATGATCTTCTTACTAAATACGATTTGACATTTCAAACAATATAAAAGTATTATTGAATAATACCAAATTATTATTATTATTAATTTTTAGTTTGTCATACTTGTGTCTCGTGTATGTTTCGAATATCAACATAGTTTATTTTAGTAATATTGTTTTGTTTAGAAATGGCAGAAAATAAAGCACTTTCGAAGTAAGTTTAGTCTTAATACATGTTATTTTGCTTCTAATTTTTTATAATTAAACAAACCGAAGTATACGTTTCTAACACGAATTAATTAACATTTATTTTTGGTTTCAAGTAAAAGCGTTTTGACGATTTGTTTGTGATTAATTACCAAGTTACGCAATGGGTTATTTGTGCTCTGCCCACAATAGGGGCCCACCATGGCCAGGTAGTTAAAGTACTCGACTCGTAATCCGAGGGTCGATGGTCGTGGGTTAGAATCCCCGTTGTACTAAACATGCTCGCCCTTTCAGCTGTAGGGACGTTATAATGTGACTGTCAATCCCACTATTCGTTGGTAAAAGAGCAGCCCAAGAGTTTGTAGTGGGTGATGATGACTAGCTGCCTTTCCTCTTGTCTTACACTGCTAAAGTAAGGACGGCTAGCGCAGATAGCCCTCGAGTAGCTTTGTGCGAAATAGAAAACAAACCAAACCCACCACGGCTATCAAAACCCACTCTTTCGCATTGTACGTCCACAGACATATGGGAGAAGGTATTAACGGAAAGGTACCTATAACTTTTGATGCTTTATTTGATAATTGGAAATGATGCTAATTAAAATACTGAAACCTGCGATATCTAAGTTGAGTCATGGGTGAAGCTAGTAATACACTTAGATCATGATAGACTAGGGCTTTAAGCTAATCGAAATAATAATAATGACGTGTTTTATGTGAGCCAGTTTTAAAGTTATAATTATCACCATTTATATACTCAATCTTTATACAGAAAAATGCCATGTAAGTGATTGGAATACTGTTTTTGAAAACTGTTATTATTGTAAACATGTTTATTATTAATATCAGATTCGGTATTGTGAACTAATCGAAAATAATTTGTTGTTAAACACAAAGCTACCCAATAATTTGTTTGATTTTTTTAAATTTCGAACAAAACTACACGAGCGCTCTCTGCGCTAGCCGTCCCTAATTTAGCAGTGTAAGACTAGATGAAAGGCAGTTAGTCATCACCATCCACCTCCAACTCTTGGGCTACTCTTTTACCAACGAATCGTGGGATTGACCGCCAATTGTAACGCCCCTACGGCTGAAAGGGCGAGCATGTTTGTTGAAAGTGGATTCGAACCCGTGATCCTCGGATTACGAGTCGAGTGCGTTATCCACCTGGCCATAATAGACTATCTGTGCTTTGCCCACTACTAATACGGATTGGTTTGAATTTCGCGCAAAGCTACACGAGAGCTTTCCTCCGCTAGCCGTTCGTAACTTGGCAGTGTAAGACTAGATGGAAGGCAGCTAGTGATCACCATCCACCACCAGTTCTTGGGCTACTCTTTTACTAGCTAATAGTTGGATTGACCGTCATATTATAACGCCCCACCGCTGAAAGAGTAAGCATGTTTGGTGTGACGGAGATTCGAACCTGCAATTCTCAGATTACGAGTAGCGTGCCTTACCCATCTAGCCATGCCGGGCCGCCACTAATATGGAAGCCAGGTATTTGGCATCAAACGTTTGTAGATGTACCGCTGAGCCAATAGAAAACCTTGTAAGAGTTTGTAATCTGATCTGTGAGATTAATCAATTTATTGTTAGCTACAAAAACATTGAAATATAATTATAACTCTGCCAAGAAGAATGATTATACCTCTGCTAAAGGTTACTATCACGTTTTGCCGATAGTTTTATTTGGTTCGCCGCAGTAAACGGAGATAACAAAGATTTTGTAAGGACTAGTGGCTATGACGCGTGACTTTCAAGTTGCAGGTGGCGGAATCACAATCAGTAGCTGGAAACGTTAGCCTCTTCAGCTATGCGGGTGTTACATCATAATGTCAATCACACACTTCGTTACAAAAATAGCTAAAAATTAACAGTAGAAGTTGTTGTATAGCTGCGATGTTCATAGTCTATCACTTCGAAAATAGGAAGGGCTACATGCCCATTGATAGATTTGCGCAATATTCAACAAACAAACAAACTGATGATTTTGTTCTCACTCACGAAAACACTAAAACATTACTAGGAAAGCTTATACCATTCAAGAAAGACAAAATAAAGATATATGAATCACAAGTAATCATATTAACTTTATAAAAAGTGATTTTTAATTTTCAGGAAAATCCAATAACGTTGCTATTTGCAATAATAAATAACAAGGTAATAATTACATGTAGAATAAATGTAGAAAAATGAAGATTTCCATGACACTGGATTTAACGCTAGAAAGGTTGTAATATATTGTTTGTACAAATACATTCCTTAAAATTATTTACTTAGAAAAATGATATCGCATTCCTTATCTGTAGTCATTTCTAAGCGGCCTATATGTAATATTCTAATAAATTAAAATTAAAATTTCATATTATAGTTGTACTGTAACAATCTTAATTATGTCTAGAAATACTTTTACTTTTACTTATATTATTTGACTTATACATCTTATATCACAGTATAAAGTTCTACAGGAAATTCGTAACTGGAGCTTAAGACAAAATAATGCATATCATAGGTGTACATCATTTATTTTATTTTGTTTTAGTTCAAAACTAAACAATAGGTTGTCTGTATTCTATCTACTACGGAGAATGAAACCTCAATTTTAGCGTTGTAATTTCGCAAACTTACTGCTGGTACATTTGGGATTATTTGCTTAAGGCTACACAAGAGTTATCTGCGCTAGCCGACCCTAATTTACTCGTTAAAGGCGAAAGGGAAGGCGGCTAGTCATCACCACCCACCGCCAACTCTTGGGCTACTCTTTTACCAACGAATAGTGGAATTGACCGTCACATTATAACGCCCCCACGGCTGAAAGGGTGAGCATGTTTGGCACGACTGGGATGCGAACCCGCGACCCTCAGATTACGAGTCGCACGCCTTAACACGCTTAGCCATGCCGGGCCCACATTATAATGACTCCACGGCTGAAAGGGCGCGCATGTTTGGTGCGACGGGGATTCGAATCAACGATCCTCAGATTATTAGTTCAGCGCCAATTTGGGGTTATATCAATGATTATGTTCTTTTGCACTTTTAAAGACTAGACAGAGCAAATCAATAGGTCATCCTTACTTTAAATATATATATGCAGCGCATTTTACACAAGTCCTAACTCTTTGGGATTATACATGCATTAATATAGTGAACCTGGCTATGTGTGGAAATGATAAACCAAAGAAAGTTTAACATTTAGCGTTTCAATAACGTACTGTAAAATAGAAGCATAATTATATTTTTATTTCATATGAACAGTTTTTCCAGAATCAAACCTATTTTTTTTGTTTAAAAAATGAAGACATTCGCAGGGACAACTAATTATTATGTCTTCGAATAATCGTGAAATTCTTGTCCAAAATATTTTTTGCTGAAGAAAATATAAATGTGTGTGGAATTATCAGACTTGTTCGGAGACACTTTCATCTATCTGTGGATTAAATGCTTTTATATTCACGATTTACTATTCTAGTATCTTCGTGTTTTACCAACACTTTGATAACTAAATATAAAATTGTTTATAGACTAGGATTTTTATATAACATATCCTATCAACTACAAATAGTAACATTCTTCTCACCACAGTCAGTAGATTATATAATACTCTTATCCGTTACTTATTTCTTTAACATTTTGTTATACCTTGCCTGAATGTCCGTCTCGGATAGTTTCAGTTTTGCCAATTGACAATCAAATTAAATAAATACTAAATCGTTTCGATACAACAGATATGTTTATTTACTTTTATAATTAAACCTGGATTATTTCCGTTCCTGCATCAAGACTGAGTTTAAGCAAAGATTCCAATTGTTCCTTGATTATGGAGATAAAGTTATATTAAAGGAATCGTAGAATATACATTCTTCAGTCAACTTTTTGGTGTGTATCTCTATAAATGTAACAGTACTGTCTACTGTTTGTTATATGTCTATGTAACTACTTCGCATGGTTTAAATGGAACTTCACCAAAGCTGCTCTGAATATTTATTAGATCCTTGCAAGGTTAATTACAAACTTGAAGTTTTGCATTTACGATTCTCGGTTTTTATAGACGTTTTTACGTTTTCTGCCACTGCTTTTTCCCCTTTTAATGGGTTTTCACTAAATTGAGTTTCAGATTTCACAATTTCTGTTTTGCGGTTTTTGTGGGCGTTTTAACATATTTTACAATCACACGTAACAGAAGCAACTTTAAATCTTCTGAGATAACCTTTCATTAATCATGAATTCACATAACTTCCGTCCACGGGATGGGTACTAATAGCTGGTTGGTGATGTGATAAAATTGTTTTAGATCTTGTAAAAGATCAACTAACATAACTTAGCAAATCCAATGTCACTATGTTTGATTATGATGTAACTTGGAACATGGTTCCACTGACGATTAGTTGAAATTAACCTTGAAACATCTGCCAATCTCTTACAGTTTTATACTTAAAGAATGTGTTATAAAAACACTTCCATTTTTGATATTTGTTTGATACAAGTGCTGATAGTCAAGTAAATACACCTGTGAATCTAAATGTCTAATAAACATCAATAAATGAAGAGAGTAAAATTATATAAAATTCTAGACCATTTCTTATGATTAACTTTTGTCTTGAGTAGATACATTTTAGTTACTGCAAATAAACGTATTTTTCTTTAAAATAGTATCAGTTTTTTTAGCGCAACTTCACTGATATTTTTAACATAAATTTACTTATTTACTTTATAATAACATGTTACAAGCATACTCGACATTTGTTGATCCACAGAGATATCATTTATACAATGCTTTAGAAAAAATAATATTCGGAATGAACAAGCGAACAACAGCCTTCAAACCCTATAGTCTACCATGAAAGAGGCCCATTTTGTTTGTAACAATTTAAAATATTTGGGTGTATTTTCCAATCTGGGTGAAGCGCGTGCTTTCATTATTTACTGTAGTTTACAGTTTGGAGGATTATACTATGTTCATCTTAGTGAACATGTTGAGAAATTCTAACTATCCCACTGTTTTTTTTTTTAAGATCAGTCATGCTTATTTCACTTAATGTTAACGTTTTAAATAGATAAATAATTTTAAAAAATTCGAATTCAATAAAGGCCCGGCATGGCCAGGCGCGTTAAGGCGTGCGACTCATAATTTGAGGGTCGCGGGTTTGTATCCGCGTCGCGCCAAACATGCTCGCCCTCCCAGCCTTGGGGGCATTATACTGTTACGGTCAATCCCACTATTCGTTGGTAAAAGAGTAGCCCAAGAGTTGGTTGTGGGTGGTGATGACTAGCTGCCTTCCCTCTAGTCTTACACTACTAAATTAGGGACGGCTAGCACAGATAGCCCTCGAGTAGCTTTGAGCGAAATTCCAAAACAAACAAACATCGAATTCAATAGTCTACTTAGCTTTTAACAGTTAGTTCTGTGATATAGTAATTGATGAAACATGGAGAAGATGAGATTTCTGAAGAATTGAATAAATCTTTCCACTTTGTAAAACATCTAAATCCAAGAAAAAATAAACAATGATCTAACATTACAGTGTAAAACCTGCATATAGAATACGCTTAGCGCACATGTTTAGTATTGTTTTAAAATCCGAAGTATGAAATTTCAGCAAATTCTTTTCCATAACCACATCAGAAAATGTAAATTTGACTACGCATTTCACGATACACGACATTCTCATGATATCTATTTAAACCTTCGTTTTTCTTCTCTCAAGCTCTTATGAAAAATGATATGGACAAATAGATATTCACTGTTTTCTGCCTGTTTTGTTTCACTTACTCGAGGGAGATTACGAAACAACAAAGCTTGAATTATAATTTTAATTTAACAGTTTTTTTTAATTTACAGAAATGTATTTTTGTGAAAACAAAAATTTTCTAATATGTAACATATTACCCGTACACAGTGGTTGCAGATGGCACTAGAAACTTGAAGAATTTTCGGAAGCTGTATTTGCTATGTCAGCCGATAAATCATAAATTTTCTGTGTATACACACATACACACACATATATATACGACTTTTTAGAACAAAAGCCGTCGAAAGGAATTCAAGAAACCCATATCTGCTTCGCTCATTAATAATGTATAATCCTTCTGACACAAAGCTACATTAATCAAATTGTATTTAGGTATCTCTTTCATTTTTTATGTGAAAATTTAAAATATATTTTTCTAAAGTAATCGATGAGTTACATAATAATAATTGACGATTTCTCGAAACTTAATATTGATGTAAGACAATTAGAAAAAAATTCTTAAAAGATATAATGTTTAAAATTATTAAATATATAGTTGATTTTTTCTTGGTTGCCTAACATTTTCACCATGTATACTTCAGTTTTACCAGTATAAACAACTTAGAATATTCGTTGATCTAGATGTAAGGAACATTAAATTATTTTACCTTGAAAGACTTTTGTCTTTCTTGAATGTTTCTTTACTGTATGATCAGATTACCAGACTGCAAGTAAAGTATCTTTATCGAAAGCGTTTTCTACCTGACTTGATAAAATAAAATTTTTATGGCAATGTTCTAAAGTTTGAGGAACTTTTCTTAACTCTTGTATTTGAAAATTACACACAAAAAACGGAGTGTCTTTTAGTGTTTCAATTAACTGAAAAAAACGTTTCAACTTCAGAGTTTAGAAATTAAAAGTACTCTTTGCAAATGACACCTGATAATCGTATTTAAGTTTAAAAAAAAATGCTTCAGTGTTCATTCAAAACAGCCGCGTTGAAGATAAAATGTGTAATTTTTTATACAGTAATGTAGTTAAAAAAAAAGAAGACTAAGTGATTTCAATAATTAATTTACGTTATTGAATAGGTTTTGTGTTGTTTGTTATATTTCTTTAAAAATAAATCTGATGAAAAAAAGAGAAATAAATGACAGAAGTCTTACGGAACGTTACATTAACGATTATTTATAATTAGAGCGAATTGACTTTTAATCATATAACACATTTGTTAAAAAACGACATTTACTCATATATATTAAGGTATTTTATGGTTGTTAAGTCATCTCTCTCTCTCTTAAGTGCAACATGAAAACCAGAGTAATTCCACTCTTCGTTCGGTAGAAAGTTTAAACAACTTATTTTCAAAAAGCCTTATTTCACTTAACTTGACAAGCTACTTGATAAGCATCTGGATAATTAAAGTATAAGCTAACATTGTCGCAAGGTTTAAAAGGATAATACTTACCAGTTGTATCAACGCACAGTAAATAGGCCTGACTTAAAAGAGAGGAACACAAATTAGCTGATACTTGAAACCTCGCATTGGAAGTTTAGTATAATTACTATCGGAACAATGGGAACCTACTAAGGTGTAACAGTTCTCATTAAAATAACTAACTTCACAAAAACTTGTTAGACCTGGTAGCTCAAATATGGTGAAAATGTATGGTGAGATCTATTTGATTTTAATGCTGGGACTAGATTAGCTTCCAACTCTACAGTTTTGTCCTTCCTTATTGCTCAAATAGACTTATATTTTGTTTAATCTATAAATAAAGAACTATATCAAACAAAATACTATAGTGTTATATAATCGTAATAAAAATTATCCTACATACTACGTAAAATGAATGATTTATTTGTGAAGTTAAACAAGAAAAAAGTGAGGAATATATCGTAATAAATATCATAAAATTTAGGTTTAAGTTCAAACTTACGCATTTTAAATTATATTGGACAATAACTTAAGTGACTAATATTTAATTACTCATATATATACTCAAGGTTTAACAAAAAAGAAATAATAATAAAGTTATTTGGCTTGTAAACATTATGTGCAATATCACTGGAATTTGAAACATATTTATTCTTATTTAAGCTTATAGTGTGGCTTAATGTCTGATAATATATGACAACAAAACATTTACGCTATATATACAACAATGTACTTCACTGTACTCAAAGGGATAATTGTTGACTTTGAAATTTTGTGCAACCTTCTTCTGATCTGCTTTTCCATCACTTTATCACTGGTTTGTTTGGAAAATCCCTTGTATTTGTAATTGGTTTGTCGTTCACTACAAGAGTTGGGACTTGAACAGATACACTTACTTTCAAGTCAAGTTAAACCATTTTGATTACCCACAGTCAGAGATCACAACACTAGTTTTAACTTCTCGAACTAACCTTTTGCATCTGAACTGATTTAAGGTTGCCATAGCAAAAGAACTGAATACTTATGCAATTTCGTCCGGCAAGGCTATGTGGGTTAAAGCGTGCGACTCGTAATCTGAGGGTAGCGGTTTCGCATCCCCGTTGCACCAAACACGCTCGCCTTTTCAGCCGTGGGGGCGTTATAATGTGACAGTCAATCCCACTATTCGTTAGTAAAAGGGTAGCCCAATAGTTAGCGGTGGGTGGTGATGACTAGCTGCCTTCCCTCTAGTCTTACACTGCTAAATTAGGGACGGCTAGCGCAGATAGCCCTCGAGTAGATTTGAGTGAAATTCAAAAACAAACAAACAAACTTATGCAATTAAGAATATTCTAATTTTCTTTGAAAATCTAACTCACCTACGTATTATTAGCATTTTTATTTGTTAGTTTTAACGTTCTCAATTTGGAGTAGATTGTGTACATTCTAAATTTAAGTTTCCGTTTGCAAATTTCCTGACTGCAAGCTCAGATGGTACATGTATCAGAACGTGAAAACAATGCATGGGATGAATATTTTTGCAAGGCACTGTAAGTCTCACTTTATTTTTTACTTTAGTGATATTTATATTAATTTGTTTTTAGTACTTTAATTTCGAATGGTATTAAGTAAAAAGTTTCAGATTATTGTAAAAATGGACTTAGATATATTGTTTATTATCATTAAAGGATTTTTCTTTAAACGTACTAATAAATTATTTTAAACGTCGATAGATAAGTATCATTAACTTTGTTACAAAAAATATGTTTGTTTTTGAATTTTGCACATAAATACACGAGGGCTATCTACGATAGCCTTCCCTAATATAGCAGTGTAAAACTAGAGAGAAGGCAGCAAGTCATCACCACCCACCGCTAACTCTTGGGCTACTCTTTTACCAACGTATAGTGGGATTGACCGTCACATTATAACGCCGCCGCGGCTTAAAGGGCGAGCATGTTTGGTGCGACGGAGATTGGAACCCGCGACTTTCATATTACCAGTCGAACACCTTAACCCATCTAGCCATGCCCAGCCCAAAAATATGAATCGCATTTCTATTTATACAAAACATTACACATAACATTTGTGCTTCTTGTGGAAAATGTTATATGGAACTTAGTAAAGAATTAAAATGTTTCTTCTTTTTCGTGGTTCGCGATGACGAGAAACCCATTTGAAGTGAAAATGTATTCTTAAGACGGCTGGTATGAGTATTAGCACTTTAATTAAAATAATACCAATACCAGCCGTCTTGAGAATACGTTTCCCCTTTTTAATTATTTAATAGTGCTGAGTGTATATTTTTTTATGCTCTAAATCTCAGATATAGTTTTGGTTTAACTTTTTGTGTTTCATGGTTGTTCATTAATAATTCCATGGCTGCAGTAACTATTTATATGTTTGCAATTTTAACTCTTTTGAAAGCTGAGATTATGGGTATATTGAATATTTCACGCGTTTTACTGAGCTACTATTATTATAATGATTGGAATGAGTTTTGTTCTGTCGGAACAATTTGACTGTTGATGTGACTGCAAATGATAAGTGTCCAAAAATAAATGAAAAAAAAACAGATTGTTATTATTAGAAAGTATTCAGTCAAAACTGGTTAATATTAAAGTGTACTGGCGCAGTCGTTGAACGAGTCTTGACTGATCCTCGTGTTTGACATCTTGACTAGTAATTTTATTGGTACCTATTCCACACATACATTAGGAGAAGATCCTGTTATTTGCAAATACAATAAAGGTGATTATATAATGTGTCATATCATTCCTTGGTTCGTACAAAGTCAGATGTGTAATAGAGATCTGGTTATTATGCTCAACCACAGATAAAAGCAAAAATCTTTCTTGCTTTCACATGCTTATTTTCGAAGGTTTCTTTATTCATTTTTTTGACCGTGTATTTAAAGGCAGTTGTCATCATATGTTAAAAAAGTGATAATTATAAAATATTAAGCGTGAAATTAAAAAATACTATAGCTGATAGTTAACCAACAGAAAAGACGACTGAACAATCTTATAAAATGCAGCAGACATCCGTTTCGTTGTCTGTAAATTGATTGACTTTTTATATTATAAATACTGGCACATGAGAGTAAACAGCCAGTTTGAAAACAGTTTAATCGATTGCAAAAGCCAACATTCAGATTCAGAGTTGCTTAGAGCATAAAATTTGGGTAGTGGTTTATTGGGAGCATGCTGATTAGTAGTGCTTAACCTTATTCTGTACAAACGTTAAAACATTCGGAAAACTGTTGTTCCAACAGTACAAGCTGTTGGAGATGATATAAAGGTGTAGGAAATAATATTGTGGGAAATATGAGAACATTTGATTATTTCACTTAGAGGGTTAAGGTTTGTTTTGTTTGTTTGTTTTGGAATTTCGCACAAAGCTACTCGAGGGCTATCTGTGCTAGCCGTCCCTAATTTAGCAGTGTAAGACTAGAGGGAAGGCAGCAAGTCATCACCATCCACCGCTTACGCTTATGCGCTTGGCCATGCCAGGCCCGGAGGGTTAAGGTGATGTACAATCCACAAATGCTGTATGTCTACATTCAGTGGATAATGTTAAAATGTAACAATCTATCATTATTGTACTGTCCAAAATTGATTCAAAGAGTTTGAAGTGAACATCTCATTTGCCTATATAATCGTCTGCTAGCATTAATTTTGAGTTTGTTGCTATATATACTTCTGAAAGAAAAGGGTACAATGAAATGAAACATTCTTGTACCGTTTTAGTTTGTCTGTTTGGAAATTCCGCCCAAGGCTACACGAAGAACATCTGCGCTAGCCATCACTAATTTAGCAGTGTAAGACTTAGAAGGAAGGCAGCTAGTCATCACCACCCACCGCCATCTCTTGAGCCACTTTTTTTACCAATGAATAATAATATTGTTTGTCATCTTATAACGCCCTTACGGCTGAAATAGCGAGCATGCTTGATGTGACAGGGATTCGAACCTGAGATCCTTAGATTATGAGTGGTGCGCCCTAACCACCTTACCATGCCGAGTCTTTTACCATTTCGTGTAGTCTATGTTGCGCTATGAGTAGACTATTACTGCCGAAACAGGTGGTCCAGTTCGATATTTGCTGTGTATCCTTCATTATTTAATATAACTCTAAACTGAATTTCAAGTTTTTTCTATGATCGATTAAGTCTTAAACTTTGTTGAACAAAATGGCTTAAAGATAACGTTGTTTTATACCTTTCGATATTTGAACATACCTGACTGTAATTAATCACAGACGAAAGAATGAAGAAAGTACGTCAGAACCAAATTTGAGTGGTTTTTACCATTGATTTCTCTCGTATATTTTCTTACTGATTTCATAAGTTTGTTTATGAAATGTGCAGTGAAGGGATAATTGTGGGATAAATAATATATTTCACTCACTTAACTGAGTACTAGTATCATTTCTGGTTGAGTGAGTGAGAAAAATTTAATCATTTCAATTTTTATTCCATTGTAAACCACAGACTTCTTATTTTTCAAATATTCCCTTATTTGATGACCGTGACTTACTTATGTAAATTTAAGGAAACTGGGAATTCGCTAACTTGTAGTTAAGTTTTCGCGAATTTCCTCACATTATATTTTTCACTATATTTGTTTCTTTTTTACTTTGGAAGACCAGTGACCTTTATAACTGATAAATGGTTAGTTATTTCAGAGCAAAGCCACATTGTTGTTGTTTTTTCTACTGCGCAGAATCAGACCCCTGATTTTAACATTGTAATTACGTAAATTTATATCTGTTTTACCAGAGGACAAATGTGAAATGGACAGAAAACGGTATTATATAAAACACACATACCTTTTATTTCTAACATTGGGGCATAAAATCATAGCTTATCGGTAAACATAGGTTTTGACCCAACAAATCAGTTTTGTAAATAGATACCTGATAAATACAGTATATACAAAAGAGCAAATACACTGACAATTTAGTCTTTTACCGAAACTTTAGACCCGATACTTGTTTGTAATTGAGCACAAAGCTACACAATGGGCTATTTGTGTTCCGCCCATCACGGGTATCAAAACTAGGATTCTAGCATTATAAGTCCAAAAACATACAACTATGCTACTGAGAGTAACAAGAAAAACAGACTTTACACTGCAATATAACATGTGATTTTGAAATTTCTCAAATGAGAAATGGACAGAAAACGGTATTATATAAAACACACATACCTTTTATTTCTAACATTGGGGCATAAAATCATAGCTTATCGGTAAACATAGGTTTTGACCCAACAAATCAGTTTTGTAAATAGATACCTGATAAATACAGTATATACAAAAGAGCAAATACACTGACAATTTAGTCTTTTACCGAAACTTTAGACCCGATACTTGTTTGTAATTGAGCACAAAGCTACACAATGGGCTATTTGTGTTCCGCCCATCACGGGTATCAAAACTAGGATTCTAGCATTATAAGTCCAAAAACATACAACTATGCTACTGAGAGTGACAAGAAAAACAGACTTTACACTGCAATATAACATGTGATTTTGAAATTTCTCAAATGAGAAATGGACAGAAAACGGTATTATATAAAACACACATACCTTTTATTTCTAACATTGGGGCATAAAATCATAGCTTATCGGTAAACATAGGTTTTGACCCAACAAATCAGTTTTGTAAATAGATACCTGATAAATACATTTATCAAGAAAAACCTGATAAATACTCAAATGAGAAATTTCAAAATCAAAGATATCCAAAACATATTTGTGTGACTATAACGTTGTTATAGTCATATTCAATTTGTCAAAGCATTAAATGGCATGATTATAACAGTTTTAAGTAAGTACTATGTACAAAGATAAAGTAATTCTTTTAGTAAACACGTATAAAATACATTAATTTCTCCTTTATATTCTATAGAAAAATAAACTAAATGTTACAAGAACAACACAAACATATACACTCACTGACAATTTAATCTGGCTATCACACATATTTATATAAAACCACATTTATTTGTGAATACAGAATACTTTAATTACAGGATATGGTTTTTAAGGATATTTATACATACAGATATGTTATTCAGAAAGTCAACGGTTAAGAATAAAGTTAAAATTAATGGTTAACTGACACAGTTGTACGTGTTTGTCTGGAAGAAACACCATTGGGAAGGTTCGTTTCTTTGATGAGTTATTCGTTAAACATATGCCACCATGGTATTAAAACTGATAATAAACTATGACTGAAGCAAATATTTTCATGCCCAACGCTGATTCCAAACCAGGCGAACGTGAATTGACTTGAACAGTACAACAGAGTCAAACGATGTTCAAGCTGAATATTTCTTCATTGTGGTCATTATCTGTGAAGACAAAGACAGATGATGTCGCATTACAACCAACAATGAAATATATGTAACAAAGCATTGTTTAAATTGCTCTTAGAAACAAAACTGTAGACAATGATTAACTGTGATGTGTTCTTCTAAGTTGTACTTTGAATCGAGACACAACATTTAAAGTACTTTATTTGCCCTCTTCGTTTGTTGTTGTTTTTCTGGTTTATTTCACGATACGTTCATAGTTAGTTGCGATGTCTTCCTCGGGCTTCTTAGTACTTTGGAAACACCACATCTTTAGTACATTAGTAAATAAATTACCTTCACATAGGAACCAATTTTTCCTGCAGATAAACTATTTTAAAATTTGGACTATAGTCATTATAAAACACGAGTTGTATTTTAAGACGTTTTAAATGATTTAATGGGTTAATGTTACTTGAATCAGATATTTGTAACTGAGATTGAAACTTACACATGGTAGAATGAGCTAATGAAATAATTCAATCTAGTTAGAAATATGGCATTTTAGTTTCTTACATTTTTATCAAATACGAAACTTCTGTATATTTCTAAAAAAAAAAAAATTAGTAGTACTTGTTACCAAAATGTGTAGTGAATTTGCAAGTGGTTAAATGATGATGCAATTATTTTAATTATCCAACAGTGGATCTATAATAGCAATTATACCTGTGAGTACTTCTACAAAACTTCGTCTTTTACTGATAGTACTAGACAGAAAGTTGTTACGATAGTGCTTAGTAAATGTTTTAAAAAATCACTAATATATATTGTCGATAACACAGAACAGTGCACTGGTTTATTGAATAATAAAGTAATAAAATTAGAAGTGTATACTACTATACCTAAAGTCTGTAACAAATTTTTGATGATATAATAAAAATATTCTGATGCATTAAACAGTTGTTTGTTTGTTGTTTGAAAGCACAAAAATACACAACCGCCTATGTATGATTTTCCCACCACGAGTTTTGAAACCTGATGGTAACGTCTTGAGGTTTGCCACTGAGAGACTTTGTTTAAAAGTAAACTTTTAAAAATAGACGTCACAGGAGCTCGTGAGGTTTAAATGTTAAATCTTTATAGGTAAAGCGACATTTCGGTTTAATATAAACATTTTAGTGACAATAATAATAATAAAATCTAAGTTTGAGATACACAATGAATGAGTTATATACCTCGTAAACGATTTAAGTTTTGCAATACAACTGTTTATCATGAGCTTATGTAAAAAAAAAAAAAAGTTGTAGAATGGTTGAATTACAATAATCATCTGCTTACATTTATCTAAAGTGACACTCGATTCGGAAGTTAATAATCCCATTTCTTAAATAATTAGTATTTTTCAAATAGTAAGAAAAGAGGTTTGTCTTATTATATGACTAGGTTTGGTTTATTTCAAATAAAAGAGTCTGATAGTATATAGAGAAAAATAATGATTGCAAATAAAAGCGAGGATACTTGGAACAAACTTAAACGTATCGGTGAAGAAAAATAAAACGGCCCTTAAAAGAAATGATAAGTTCTATATTTACAATTCTTTTTCATCTAACATTTTTTGTCTTTATGACGTATAAAATCCCAGAGCCTTTCCATACTTCATTTCCTGGTTTATGGACCGACGGAAATAGAAGTCGCCGAAAGCTCTTAAATAACACTGTGATCTCAGTATAGCTGGGATTCTTGAGCGATTTTTAAGCAGAAAAAGAAAATCCACATTTGAACTTCACAAGTTTCTACTTTTATATTTTGTATATTTCATTTTAAAGATACCATTTTCTATAAATGAGAAGAAAATGGATAAGAGTTAAAGTATTACCTAAAAATATTTATAACCAATACTTTTTGTATGATATTATATAAAAATACATGTTTACAAAGTGATGTGATCATTAAATATCATACTAATGTTGCAGAAAATTATCTTAAACATAATTATAATTTTGCAAGTATATTGTATATCAAATTATACAAGCCATTAACATTGAATATGAATTATGGTTAAATTGCGACAATTAAATCTAAAAGGGCCCGGCATGGCTTAGCGCGTTTTGGCGTGCGCTTCGTAATTTGAAGGTCGCGAGTTCGCGCCCGAGTCGCGCCAAACATGCTCGCCCTCCCAGCCGTGGGGGCGTTATAATGAGACGGTCAATCCCACTATTCGTTGGTAAAAGAGTAGCCCAAGAGTTGGCGGTGGATGGTGATGACTAGCTGCCTTCCCTCTAGTCTTACACTGCTAAATTAGGGACGGCTAGCACAGATAGCCCTCGAGTAGCTTTGTGCAAAATTCCAAAAACAATAACAACAACATTAAATCTAAGCAATAGATACAAACTTTTTATAATAATCAATTGAGGGGATCATAGTTTAATATACAATGTATAATTTAGTAGTGTTTTAGATTGATATTTTATTTGCAATTTTATTCATTTCCGGTAAAAGTTCTGTCACTAAAATACGGATAAAAAATCTTTAGAACTATTTTGTGTAATTAGTTCATAAAAATAAGAAAATAACATATCATCACACATTTTACATATCGCATTCGTCATGACATGTTTCGATCTTATACGTATTCTATAGAATTCAGAGAAAGTTCTTCTCCCTTCAAAAACTTTAGACATTTTATATTCTATTATACGGTGCGAAATCACTTTTGTGTAAACTACTCATGGTATCTTAAGAATTTTTTCGTTTTTTTTTTAAATTATATGTAACAACTGAGCATAATATTGCTTTTTTATAATTGTCCCAGATAATTTTTTTTTTCAAAGGTCACTGAATAGGAACGGTTAGCAATAGAAATTGGAGCATTGGACAAATTGCTTTTTCAAGCTTCTTATCAAGATTAACATTTCATAAAACCCCCCATCCACTCTTTTATCAAGATTAACATTTGATAGAAGCCCCATCCACTCTTTCTCTCACATTATATATATATACGTAGAAAATGATTCCAAAATAAAGTTTCTGTGAGGAACTGAAATCTATTAAATATAACCAATGCTTTTTGTGCATTTAAAGCATAAACAATAAATATCTTATTCACGAATAATTCTCTTCAGATAAAGATTTTAGTGGAAAACAATAATTCAATTACAGTTAATTTGATTTAGGGGCCCGACATGGCTAGATAATTAGGGCCCCCGACTCGCAATTTGAGGGTCGCAGGGTCGAATCCCCGTCACACCAAACATGCATGCCCTTTCAGCCGTGAGAGCGTTATAATATGACGGTCACTCTCACTATTTGTTGGTAAAAGAACAGCCAAAGAATTGGCGGTAAGTAGTGATGACTAGCTGCTTTTCTTTTAAACTTTCACTGCTAAATTAGGGACGGCTAGCGCAGATGGTCCTCGTGTAGCTTTGGTGAAATTCAATAACAAATGAACCTGATTTCGCATGTGCACTTAGTAAAAGTAAACATATTTTGACTGTTTGCAAGCACAAATCTACGAATGGACTAACTGTGTTATGTCCACCACGGGTATAGAAACCCGATGCTCTCAGAGATTTACAAGGATTAATATGGCTAGATTTAAGTTAGAACAAAAATTTCTGAAAGAGATAAATATTCTACAGAAGGACAAGTATGTTATATTAAAAACATATTTTGAATAGGCAAATCAACAAGTCATTTTGTAACCAGACCCTATATAAAATCATAATCGAATGGATTGTATCAGAATTACATACTAACATTGTTTGGTGTAGTATATTAGCGTGATGCCATCGAGAACTGATTGCTTTTGAGAAAGATATGTAACAATCCTTTTCAGTGCGAGATATTCATAGACTCAGATTAGGAATTTAGAAGTTCTAGGACGGATGAATACCTTGTAGTTAATAGTATTGAAATATTGATCAGCGTGGAGCATAAGGTTCATTTATAAAAAAAGATTACAACAGCTGGGGTAAGCAAAGTATGACGACTTGTAACAGATGAGAATCTATGAACACAAAAACCAGTGCCAAAAGATGCTTGTGTGCACGATACACAATAAAAACTAGAAGGATCTCTGAATATAAATGAGGTCATTAGGGGTATGGGCTCACCAAGATAGGGTATGTAGTCATACCTCCTGTTGAAAGGTCACATATCTAAGCAGCTATGTAATGAAAAAGATATCCATGCTATTTGATACGAAGATATAACTGTAGATTTCTGTGTTATCAGAATTTTGTAAAAGATATTGGGAAAACATCTTCCTGATAAACTATATGAAATATAGAAAGCCTGCAGAAAAGATGGTTTGATTTACACATGATAATCTTAGGACAAAGCCTTTTGCAACAGTTTTATGTATTTGTTAGTGTTTAAGCGCAAATATAAACAATAAACTATCAGTATTGTGTAACTTGTGGGTAGCGAATACAGATTTCTAGCCACAGAGATCTGACGTAGCTCTTAAAACCGTTTTAGTATAATGTACTCAATCTGTGCATAAAAGGCATCACTATAATATCTTAAATGGAATACACTTTAAAATAACTTTTCAACTATCATTCAATAATTAGGAAAAAGTAATAGAAGATAAATAAGTGTTGTTAAGTCCAAAGCTACACAAAAGGGCTATCTGTGCTCTGCCTAGCACAAGTATCGAAACCCGGTTTCTAGCAGTATAAGTCCACATATAAATGACAAAGTGTTATATAAAAGGTAAATTACGGAGCTGAAAATAATAATATGTTGAACGGCAATTATTGCCGTTTTCATTAAAGTAATGATAAGAACATATATCTTAAAATCAATTTTCTTTTCAATGTCCTTGCAAAAATTATTATGCTTGTTGTTAATAGAACATATACAACACAATTTTCTGTAAATATATCAGAAACTGCTATCCAAGTAAAATAATAAATAATGAGTTTCATTAGGCAAACCTTTGTTTCTACCAAAAATGTATGATTTATAATATTGCATGCTTTAAACCATAATTAGTGGATTTTAGAGCCGGAGGTATAAGTTAAATATTTAATATAATTACATCTGGCAAAGCCATTTAGCTGACAAACACTTTTTGGTTAGAAATGACATACTAATTAGGATTTTAATAAATAAATTACTGAAATTTATATCGCATAACTTCTTGAATAGTGTGGTTTGTTTCACTCATGGTAGGATCGCAAAGAGTAGCCAGTAAATCTTCTTTAAAGAACTGTCAAAAAGTGCATATTATAATGGAATTCTAATTGTTTCTTTGTATCTTTGATTTAAAAGTTAAAATAATAATTAATAAAAAAAAGTCAGGCTTAGCAGTTTCTTACATTTTCGATAATGAATAATAGTAATAACAGCCAGACAAACACGTCTCATTTTAACCAACAACATCTCTATCTGCAAAAACATTTTACTTTTGGAAATAAGCTTTAACGGTGAAGGCTAGCAAGCTTCGATGAAATTAGTACAAAGAATCGCCATTAGAAGAACCGAGGGCTCCATGTTAACGGGTCACGTATGCGTTCGTCAAGAGTAAAATGAAAGCAGTAATTCGTTGAAGCACTCTGGAAAGTAAATTCATCAGTCCTGTTAAACACACCGAAGTTGTTGAGTTTAAGAATGTGAGGAAAATTGTAACGTCATTAGGCTTAATGCAGACCTCTAGGAATCATGTTGACAGGATTCGACTGAACAGGAATCTATCATCCACTGTAATTGAAAAGTAAATGGAAAGGTATTTAATAAGTCATTTAAGAAGTTTGGTTGTCTTTTTATTGGTGAAGAAATGCCGTGTAGGTTGTTAGATTAAATTCAATTTTACACTTTAAACTGAGATATTTATTTGTTTTATTAATAAACGTTACGTACGCCATTTCAATATTCTAAAGTAAATACTTGTTTCTTCTATATAGGGTTTTCATGAAATACATTTTTGTCTCACGTTTAACTTCTAACAAATGCTCAAACACCACCCTGTAAATCGTTCTGGCTCATTTGAGGTGTTATTAATATCATTGTTCTTGATGTATACGAAATATATGGCTAATGTACAACTGATTCAGCTTTGTAATAAAGTTTAGATCCAATTAAAATTGAATACAGCGATTAGTAAAATAGACTTGTAAGTGAGTAGCTGCGTACAATAAATCGAGAAAAACATGTTTTCTACAGTCTCATATCATTTAAAAAATTGAAAATGTCATTCAAAGTTACCAAAGAAAATATTTGAAGTGTTTAACATTTAATAGAATAAAATATAAATTATGGCTATTCAATCTTTTTTCAGTTCAGTTTCCAATCAAAATTCAAGGTCAGTAAAAATATTTCACTTAGAAGATAGATTTCTGGTAACTGAAGTGAAATTTTCGTATGTTTTTAATTTTGAGTAAAGCTACACAAGAGCTATGTGCCTGTAGCAGTCCCTAATTTAGGAATAATATACGAGAGTAATGATTCTCAACTGCGTGACTGGTTTACCCAGGGGTTAATGAGGTCAAAATCAGGGTAAATGAATATTATTAATTATACAACCAATTCAAAAGCAAAGAGAAAAAATCATTAATGTTATTTATTCTAATTAAATATTTTAATAAATACATTTATTTTATGCGTTCATTTTACAGTTTGACATATATTTAAGTCTTAATAAAGAATTTTATATTTTAATGTAATACTTTTCATCGATTTTCAAACTGGGATGGCTCTTTCAGCCGTGGGGGCGTTATAATGTACGACCAGTCCCCCTATTCATTGGGAAAATAGTAGCCAAAGAGTTGGCGGTAGGTGGTCATGACTAGCTGCTTTCTATCTAGTCTTACATTGCTAAATTAGAGATGGTTAGCGCAGATAGTCCTCGTGTAACTTTGCGCGAAATTCAAAACAAACCAAATCAACTTGGGGGCAGCGAACTCATAGGGGAAGGTGGTATTGTGAAAGGCTGAGAAGCACCGCACTAGAGGAAAGGCAGCTATTCAACTCCATCTACCGTCCAATCTTGGTCTACTTTTCACTAATGAAGAGGAGGATTGACCGTCAACTCATAACGCCATCACTGTTGAAAAGATGAGAATGTTCGGTTACATGGATTTGAATCAGCAATCCTCAGATTGAGGAGTCAAACGTCTTAATCATTAGGCCATGCTGAGCTCTAAAGTTGTAGGTTACAGTTACAATTACAAATATGTTCTTCCCCCCATATAATATCTCAACTGTTTAATTGAAATCGAAAATAACGAAATTTTGACTATTTCTTTCACATTAGAAAACAAGTTGAGATAATAGCTTTTGTTACATAATGCATACGACCATCAGTATCTTAAACTTTAAAATAAATTCTGTTCAAACTGTTAAAGTTGAATATTATTCTATAAAAATGGATAGCATATATTTTTAAGATTAATTAAGAATTATTTCAAATTTTAAAGTTCACTTTCATTTATTAAGCATACAACTAAAAAACATATTTTTATTTAAACCACATAAGTTTCATGAGAATTCACATAAACCTTTTCAATGATCATAATAAAGTTTACAAGTTTACAACGCTAAAATCAGGGATCCGATTCCCCTTAATAGACACAGCAGGTAGCTCAACGTGGCTTTGCTACGAAGCATATACATATTATTGTTTTCTGATAGTTTCATAGAATTTAAATATGAAAGTATTTAAAAACAAGTAAAATAATCTTGATGTACACACCCACTCATCTAGAAAAGCTAACGTACATTACTTGCCCATTTTGTTAAGACTGTCCAAGAAGAATTCATACATCACTCTATTTATTTGTATATGATGGACGATATCAGATTATTTTCTTAGTTAACGGAGAAGAATCAATTTATTATCAGTCCACGAGACTACTGATGAGAGAGAATATGTCATTGTTTCAGGGGGGGTGATGATAAAAATTCATTTACCAGGAACGTCATTATCAAATATAATAACTTCTGTGTCCTCTGGGACACACAATTGACATAAGCTCCTGACAAAAGCCAAAGGAAAAGATGGTTGGGTATGCTTCTAAAGCTCAGCAGAAGTCAGAATGTGTATGTATTCTAAGTGACTGCTTATAATTTGTCTTTCGCCAACAGAGCCTTATGAAGGATATGACAAATTTCATCATATTACAGACGTAAATCAATTGAAAACAATATGAAACACAACAATATGAAGGATATGACAAATTTCATCATATTACAGACGTAAATCAATTGAAAACAATATGAAACACAACAATATGAAGGATATGACAAATTTCATTATATAGTTACAAATTGGAAAGTACAAGTTCATTGATATCTATAATGAAAATATAAGGCAAAAAGAGACAGGTTTGGTTTGTTTTGAATTTCGCGCAAAGCTACACGAGGGCTATTTGCGCTAACGTCCCTAATTTTGCAGTTTAAGACTAGATTGAAAGCGACTAGTCATCACCACCCATCGCCAATTCTTGGGTTACTCTTTTACCAACTCTCACATTATAACGCTTCCACGAATGAAATAACGAGCATGTCTGGTGTGACGGGGATTCAAACCCACAACTTGCGGATTATGAGTAGTGCCTTAACCACTTGGTAATGCCGGTCCTAAAGAGAGACTGAAATAGTGTGATGTAAATGTGAAGTCTCATTGTATTCTTTTTAAATTATAGTAAAATAAAAAAGACATAGGAAAATATAAGGTGCACTGATATCTATATCTATTATTATTATTATGAAATGAAATGAAGCACTGATGTTGATAAATTAAACAGTCTATATATATATAATGTAAATTTTATACAGACTGTCAACTTGCTGTCTCATGTCATGATAAAGTAAAATATTTTTGTAAAGTAAGAGTTGAAGCCAGCAATAATTTAAACTCATTTTTTAGTGTCTATAATGTTTCTATTTAAAATTAATGAAAGTACTAATCTACATTATATATATATATATATATACTCTTCAAAAAAAGAAACGCAAAAGGCAAAATTTGAGACATATTGTTAACAAGTTTATTCCGGGTAGTTCTGTATAACATATGTGGGACTTTGGACATTCACTGCTGAACATCCAAAGTCTGCAAAGGCGAAGTCCACGCTCACTAGTTGAAGTTTAACGTCACTCAACGTCAATAACGAGTATGCCCCGTGAGCATCAATAACTGTTTAGCATTTCCTGCCCATGGAAGCGATGAGATGACGAATCACATCCTGTGGAATGGCTGTCCACTCTTCGGTTGAGGTTGTCGCCGTCGCAGACGTCGGTCCAACTCGTCCCAAAGATGTTCGATGGGGTTTAAATCTGGTGATCTGGAGAGCCAGGGAAAAACGTTGATGTTGTGGGGTCTCAAGAAGACAGTGGTGAGTCGGACTGTGTGAGGACGGGCGTTGTCATGTTGAAAAACGTCGTTGACGTTCACCATGATGGATTGCACATGGGGCCTAAGAATCTCGTCGACGGTTGCGTACGGTCTGATCGGAAATCCTACGCAGCCCTGGTATGGTTGAGGCAGTAGATGTCGCAGTGGTGGTCCTATCCCGAAGGTGACGTAACCGGATGTAGCGATCTTGTGCGGGCGTGGTCAC
This sequence comes from Tachypleus tridentatus, assembly GCF_004210375.1. Taxonomy (NCBI): domain Eukaryota; kingdom Metazoa; phylum Arthropoda; class Merostomata; order Xiphosura; family Limulidae; genus Tachypleus; species Tachypleus tridentatus. Next base: position 92,484,209 of record NC_134837.1, read on the forward strand.
ACGAGGTCTGCCAGATCGTGGACGGTCACGAGTTGATCCATGTTGTTGGTGACGATTCCATAGCCTTGTGATGGTGCTTGGGTGGACATTCACAGCTCTGGCAACATCTGATCGATATTCGCCTGCTTCCAAGCGACCAATGGCGTTGTTGCGTTGTGCTTCAGTCAGTCTTCGCGTAACTGTATTGCGTGTAGGTGGCTTAACACTGAGCTATGTAAACCGAGAACCCGTCACTTGTATAGGGATTTTGCACATGTTGCACTTGCAGAACATGCAGATCTCTCAAACAAATTTATTGGACACGAATGCGTTTTGGCGAAAAATCCGATGTTTTCCTCCGTTTTCAAAGTGCACAACTTTTATTGTCATTTTGGTCCGACAATCAGTGTCTTAACACGTGTAACATCACATACTCTGAGCTTGTAACGTTATTACATATATTTCTCTTTAAAATAACAAAAATATCCCTTTTGCGTTTCTTTTTTTTAAGAGTATATTTATGATTGCTGTATTTTTAATTTATGTATTTTCTATGACTTTTACACTTTATATTTTATTAATTCAAGACTTTCTTTAACAGAACTCTAGCTTTTATTTTCGGAAACACAAAGGACCACTTTTTACAATACAAGAAATGTCCTATCATGGTGTACGTTCTCACATTTCTTCAACAAACTAGAAAGTACTCAACTTTCATATACCTTTATTGTTTGGAATATATCAGTTACCTTAGCTCAACCAATTTAACTTTCCCAATTTTGAAAATAAATAGTGTAGGAGCTAAAAAGAAAATAGTCTGTTAAACCACTTACTGACATATACAAATTAGTAAAATGTTTAATAAAACAAAACACACCTCGTTTCTATTCTGAATTACAATTCTCGCCATCGTACAGTGCTTTGCTGGTGAATAGCAAATATCCCCAGGTCGAGTTCCTGTTATTTTGTTCCCAGATGATATTATTCCTCTTTTTCGACGAGTTTGTGTTATAGGCTTTTGTGACAAGAGAAAAGTCTATTTCAGTACCTGATAATACCATTAAGGTGGGAATCGCATAGATTTTTTTCTATTCCAATAAAGTTCTGTTTATTGTGGGGAAACAGAAGTTTAATAATGAAGATGAAGACGACTGATAAAACACACGACATTTTATTTACAAGTTTGGACGTTTCAGAATAACTAATTCCATCATCAGAGAAATCTGAAAATTATGTTACAAAGGCAATATTCATCTTTATAAGTAATCTGTAAAATATCGATTTTATATTATTTTTCTTGTCAAAAGGTGTTATAACGCAATTTTCAGGTTTCGCTTATGATGGAACAAGTTATTCCGAAACGTTCAAACTTGTAAATAAAATATTGTATGCTTTGTCAATCGTATTTATCTGATTATTAGAGTTTTGTTTATTTTCAGCTACTGGGTTATACTATTCCACAAGTTGCATCCCGGTGGTACAACGGTAAGTCTTTGCCTTTACAAACCTAAAATCAGGGGATGGATTTTTCGCGATGGACACAGTAGATACCTCGATGTAGCTTTGCTATATGCAAGCACATATTTCAGTAGTTCTTTTTGAATTTGTGTTTGTTTTGAAACCCTACTTATACAGCAACTAAAACTGAAATTAAACTAATATAAAGAAACACCTTTATACCTATACTAATTAATAACCTAACATCCTACTGCAGCGCCCCCTACAACCCCGTACCCGTTTATACTCTCGTTTCTAAGACACGTGTCCGGTAACGGTCAGTTGCAAACTCTCTTTGTTAACGTGAAGATGAACTAGAAGGTCGAAATGTTGTTCTCTTCTTATCAATAAAAGTGTTAATACCATACCAGTCGTTCTGGTATCTTTGCTTACATTTAACACAATTTTATATTATTAATCTTCCTCTGGATGGAAACATTTTTGGATTTTTTCTTACTAACTGTCCACTTGTTCATTCAAGAATTTCTTCATTGAGATCAAATGAAGATCAATCTCTTGGGCTTCTGTTTTCAACTGTATTGGTTTATCTTTGTTATTTTTTGATATAGCTTGTCATCCTTATCCTTCATTTATTTTATTTTTCTTCCGTTAATCTAGGAATCAAATAATTTTTATTTAATTGTAATTTAAAAACAAAACAAAAATTAGTCATTATTATAATTACACCTTTTTTTACTGTCTTGCAAGTTTGGATATCTTTTTTTGGATTTTATCTCGCGTATTTTTCGAATTCTCTTTAAATGTTTTAAAATGCAATTTTCCCATGACAAACATACAAAAGCAGAAACGTAGACAATACAAGTCATTAATGAAAGAACTGGATGTCAAAAAGTATCAGTTAAACAAAATAGAAGCATATTAGTATAAAAAGGGTTTCTGTCATTGCTTTTAGCACAGATACTTTAATTATTTAATGGTTTGGTGTATGTGTGTGTTTTCTTATAGCAAAGCTACAGGAGGTTATCTCCTGAGATCACCGAGGGGAATCGTACCGTTGATTTTAGCTTCGTAAATCCGTAGACTTACCGCTGCAGTAGCGGGAGAGCTAATGGGTTGGCAGTAAAGGGCTATTGGTAAATCTATTAAGACTTCCAAAATAGGAAACACACAGAAGGAGTGATATTATATTTGTTCCTGAAGAGCTGGTATACTCATTTTATCCGTCCAAAACTTATAAAAGAAGAGTACATAAAGTATTAATTACTATAAATAACTATTTGAATTACCCGTAAATGATAAACCAACCACAACTACGTCATCAGATCTTTCCTTTGTAAGCCATGTAACTCGTTGAAATTAAAATGGAGTTCACTAACTCATGAACTTTTAGAGACTGTTGACAGTATTCTTCAGAAATATAAAAAGAAAGCTGATATTCTGTTAAACTCGATATGTTTTATTGGGGTAGGTTCGAGGATAACTTGTGATTAGTAGAAGATCTATTCTAAACACCTAATATAATCGATCTAAACGACTGTGTACTTCAAAAATGAAAAAAAAATCAACACTATAAAACGCAAAAAAATAACGCAAAGCAGTTATTAGATGTGAATAATCCCAAAAGTGTTTGTTGGAAATGTAAACAGATGGATGTATATGAAATATGATATACTTTTTAAAAGACTGTATACTGTAGCTAAATGGATTAATTTTAAATAAAGTAAAATTGTATTTTTCATTCGTTTGTTTTTTGACTGTCATCACGGACTATTGTCAGCCTTTTCAGATTAGTAATATTTTGAGACATCTTAGAATTAGCATCGCCTGTCATAAAGGTTAAACTATTACTGCTGTTAAAGATAAAGTCGATGGTAAACTAAATAAAGGTAGAGGTGTAGTCGTAAAAAATAATATCTAATAAAACACTATAATATATATATTACAGCCTTACGCATCCTGTCGTTTATGGTGGAGTATAACCTTTACTAAGATTTGTGCAAGCTTTAGGCAAATCCGTCATTTTAAAACAGGTTTAAAAATAGTTAAGTCGTTAGGATACATATACGCCAGAAAACCAGTAAGATATAAATTTTATAGAATCAGAGTGCTAATTCCTGGAATTGATGAGCAACTGCCGGCTTATTTGGTAGATCTGTCAAATTTAAGTCAATATAACAGTCAGTTTATATATTTTCTCACATATATTGTGTTTTCTAAATGGGTTGTTACAATCAAGGATAAGAAATATGCGACATTTATAAAAGCTGTTAAGCAGGTTTTAAAACTTGGTCGAAAACCTTGTAAACTTCAAACTGTTTGTTCTTTACTACACATAATGAAACAAAAGCGTCTATACTAGAAAGATTTAACTATATGCTTAAAACTAGAATGTGGCACTCTTTTACTCATTATGGAAATCACAAATATATCACTCTACTGAAAATCTGCGAGTTCTTATAACCAGACATATTACTATAGCATTAAAATTAGACCTATTAGCGGCACTTTAATCAGTCTGTGGTGTGGAAAATACTTTACAAAATTTTCATCAAAGTAAAAATTTGATTAAAAGTAGGCAATCATGCATGTGGTTGTGAAGTGAAGCATTAATTTAAGAAAACCATATGCCTGGATGGACGGGTGAAATCTGTACAATATATGAGAAAATAGAAAAAAATCCACTCGAAAATAAACTGCGAGACCAATTTGTAAAAAAAAAATGAAATCCTTTAGAATATTAACTACAAGGTGCTCTAAAGTCTCCCTCATGGCCGAGCGCGTAAGGCGTGCGACTCGTAATCCGAGGGTCGCGGGTTCGCGCCCGCGTCGCGCTAAACATGCTCGCCCTCCCAACCGTGGGGGTGTATAATGTTACGTTCAATCCCACTATTCGTTGGTAAAAGAGTAGCCCAAGAGTTGGCGGTGGGTGGTGATGACTAGCTGCCTTCCCTCTAGTCTTGCACTGCTAAATTAGGGACGGCTAGCACAGATAGCCCTCGAGTAGCTTTGTGCGAAATTCCAAAAACAAAAACAAACTAAAGTCTCCCCGAGATGTTTATGCTGTGGAAAGATATTACGTGAACAAGGGAGGGACAAAACAAATAATATGTTATAAAATGGAGAAGTTATTTCGATAAATATAATAACTGATCTCTGAAAAAGATCTCAATGACCTATTCTCATAAAATGATAAGTATAACTCTATCACTAATACTCTAACAAACAATGTCTTTCGTATTCCGAGACCTGCCAACCTTGAAGGTACGTAAGAAATTTTATTTTGCTTATTTACAAGTATCTACTTAGCTGTCATACCTTGTCTGATGATACAGAATGGTTATCATACTTTTCCGATCCTGACTCTGCCACCATAATCAGTTAAATTATATCAGGTTATTACAAATAAACTGAATATTTTAAAATCTTAAACTAAGTAGAAAAATCACTTCCTAAACCTGACAATGAACCTATATTTACTTAAATTTCATTCACCAGTAAACGACGAAACCTCTTTAACACTCGATTCTTTACTGTGAGTATTACTTGGAGAAGATAATAATCGCATGATAACATAGGTCAATAAATTATTGACATGTTTAAGAAGTTTGAATGTGTGCTTACAATGATCAACTACCTGACGATGTAGGGAAACGGCTGTACATCATCAGTTTGTACGAGTCATAAACCTGGAAGCCACCAGTCTGAATTTACTTTGTTCGAGATGAGAATATTTTGATCCATTTGACTGCCGCAATATAATATCAACGTAAAAGAAGTACAAACGAATGTAGGCGTAACACAAAAGAATTGCAAGGATCTATTCATCTGTGTACGGCCAATATTGTATATATTATAACTATCACCATTGTCAACATCTGTCAAAAGGAATGCTTTTATCTGAGTTCTGGTTTCATGAAAATTATAAATGATATTTTTGTTCACTAGTTTGTTGCAAAATGTTTTCAAGTAGGTATGTCTTTAATGGATATATCTTTTCATGTAGATATTAAAAAACATTAATTTTACGAAAATAATAAAATGAAAATTCATGGAACTTTAACCCTAGCAACGCTTCCTCAGGTTTCACTTCATAAAACTATGATGTCATCGCTTCTCGTTCCATCTTCCTTAGGTATCTAATCAGCACATGTATCCAGGATTCCGCGATAACTGTTAGTTTTATATACACGATATTAAAATAAATAAAAAAATCAAACGAATATTATGTGTTCTTATATTCAGGTAAACATTCCTTTGTAGTTCCCACCTAAAATGCTCTCTTATTCCTCTAAGGGCATGTTGATTATTAGAACCTGAGCAGAGCCCTGCATTTAGATAAACAATATTTCATTATTTTGTATCTGTTTTTTAAATTTTTACAGCTAATCCACCAGAACTTTAATGAAGAAGTTGTTAAAAACAGTTTGCCTAAAGATGTATAGTAGAATACATGACTGTCTTCTTTTATTTGGTCATATTCTCCTCTGTTAAGCAACAAAAAATTGATAAAGCTCAAAACTAGGTACTCAGTTGAAACATTCATGGCTTTCTTCTCTTTTTTAACCTTTCAACTATCATAGCGAATAACGACTCTTCTGTTATCTAAACCTGTCTTCCAGATCCTTTGTTTTTCCTTTGGGAAAACAATGTTTTACTATTTATACGGTTCTTACTGAAGGTTTGTTTACATGAGATGAGATATTAGTTAGTTCTAAAATCAAGTTCTTTGGTGCATCTCCATTTAAAGATGATTTAAAATGCAATGTTTTTATTATTTCTTACCTGATAAATAATTTTGCGCTTGGCCAGGTGGGTTAAGGCGTGCGACTCGAAATCTGAGGGTCGTGGATTCGCATCACTCAGTGATGTCGAGAAATATATATGCATCACTGTCGAGCCAAATATGCTCGCCCTTTCAGCCGTGGGAGCGTTACAATATTACGGTCAATCCCACTATTCGTTGGTAAAAGAGTAACCCAAGAGTTGGCGGTTGGTGGTGATGACTAGCTGCATTTCCTCTAGTCTTACATTGCTAAATTAGGGACGGCTAGCGCAGATAGCCCTCGAGTAGCTTTGCGTGAAATTTAAAAACAAACAAACTTTGAGCTCAAGCTAAGGTAAACTTAATTTGCTATTCTTTTATAAAAACTAAGATTTATCGTTCGTTAAAACATTTGACAAATTTTTAAAAAATATAATTGACCAAAATTTTAATCCTTGATTTCTTATTCTTAATATCGGTACATTTTACTGGAACAGCAATAGTGTGATTTTTTTTTGTCTGATACAAATGTATTATGATAAATATAATTAGTTATTTCCATGCTTCGCTAGCTCAAAAAAGTCGTATTCATCATAACAGTTGTTTTATTATCTTGAACTCCAATAAAATAAAATACTTCGTTAATTTCATTAAACGCCAAAAACCATGTCTGTATTTTTCTACTAGAAAAATGTATAAAAATTCTTCCTTCGTAAATTAAGCAAGTACTTCATGGTACTTTCAGTTGTGTCTTTTTTTTCTTCAATTTTTGTTAAAATGGACTATTATCAAGCATTTTGTTTATTATATATTATAACGTTTTATTTTATGGTTACTTTAGCTAGTCGCTGATGGATCACGGACATACAACTCTAAAATTCGAGATTCGATTCCTCTTCTGGACAAAGTGCAGATAATCCACTGTGTAGATCTACTATAGTAAAATACACACGAACATTAAATCCATAATAACAGTATTGAAAAGGATGGTTTATTTTTACTTTAACTTGCTAATGTTAAAAAGCTTTAAGTGTTCCAAACCTATATTTGTAGGGTTGCATTTTGGCATTGTGAAACTGGATTTATAAATCTGGTTTTGTTGACACTCAATACTTGAAAAGAAAGAGATGATTCTAAAGTACAATTTTAATGTAACTATATCTTAAGCACTTGATAAAATAAATTGTTCTATGAATCATTTTGTGACGGTTTGAATAAACAGCTTAAATCCGTTTGGGATATTTCTGAATAAGAAACCTTAGTCTGAGATAACAAATCTCAGCTTCTACGAGTATTCTGTATACACGAAACCCGTATTTGTGAAAACTGCATTTAGTATCTCAGCAGTACAGGTAATTAAATTGAATGTACGGAAGTTAAAAATAAATATTAAAATGGACTTATTTTTTAGAACAGTACTGAAATGCACTGTTGTATCAGTATATCATTGTTACTGGGCGAGATAAACCCAATATCCACAATACAGAGCAAATGGGTTTAAGAAATATAAATAAACGGCTAAACCATTACTAACACCAACTAGGTCGTAGTAAGGAAGAGTATTTAAAAACTAAGAATACTGTGAGAACTTTAAGCGTATTTTTTTTTTCCTGATATAATTGACAAAACCACACAAAAAGAAAAGAAAAACGAAAAAAATATTAACTGTTTATACGCTATTTGTTTACAAACTTGGGTGTATGATAGTCGTATGAAAGTTTTTACAAGTTCCAAACAGTTATATAATGAGCTCAGTAACTCCTTGGAAGTTTTAAATATTAAATATTAGTATTTACACGTCTTGTGCCTCATTTGAACAGTTGCTGTTCAATATTCTCCCCGTGTAATACTTACTTGGCCAATTCCAATATATAAATAAGCACTTAACATCATTTTAAAAAGTAAATTAGTTTTATATATTGTCTGGATGTAACTAAACATCCAACTCTGGCCAAGGTATATGTGAAGAAAGCTCTTATACTGAACGTTACAGCGATGTTGTAAAGACATAATCTGTGATATCATCTTCATACATACCCATAACTAAGTAAAAGATGAATAATCTAAAAATAAAACTCATTTCAACCTTTCATCGAATTTATTTGAAGTCTAAATCAATTTGCCTTAGGCGAAATGTCAACTCTCGCACGTTCAAAAGTGATTCAGTTATTATGTGGGAAAACGTTCCAACTTTAATCAATCCTTATTAAGTTGTCTTTCTCTTACATCGATTCCTTTCCAGATCTCCTTTTTTAAGCTCTTATTGATTTTTTTCTTTTTCAGTTAACGAAGAAAAATGTTACTTGTTTTTCTGATACAAAATCATTAAAAAACGAAGGAATTCTTAAAAATCAAATTTTCTCATTAAACAAATATTGTTTGTATATTTACTTTTAAGGTATAAAATAGATAACTGTCATTTCACAATCATGATGTTTTGGAGCCTATATAGTTTTTTTAATGTTCCACCAGTAGGTTAGCAATAAGTTTTAGGACTTATAACGCTAACATCCGCTTGCGATTCGATTCTCCATGGCCAACAGAGCACTTTGAGCTAAAAGTAAAAACAGAAAGATCTTCATAAAGAATGGTTATTTATAATAAAATAGTGGGTTACCAAAATATTGTTGAAGAAACTATTTTAATACTCTTGACAAATAAATATTCAACAACAATATAATTGTGACATGAAAGGGGAGTCATATTTATATTAAAATCTTGTAATGATTTTTTAGAGATGGTATCTCTGGGACAAACGAGAAGATGAAATATTTGTTTTACCCTATCTTTCAAATATTTAAAGTAACTAAATGTTTGACGTTGAGAATTATCAGGCAAACTCACATCTTGCAGATGTTACTACTAATTTCAGATTACAACATTGTATGTTTCAAGTATTAAATCAATGTAATGAAACTCACTTTGACTTAACATTTAAAATCAATCGAAATTGCATACCTTATATAATTACTATTTTGTTGGAAGGAATCTGGAAATGGATTGAATACAACATGTTTTCGCAGACCGCTGCGAAATTTTATATTAAATATTTGGACATTTTTTGTAACAGTTTCACTAGTATGTTGTTTGAGTAGTCGAAGGTTAATGGTAATTTTCTCTAAGCTTAAATTTCTGTATAGATAGTGATAATGAGTTCAAGTGAGACTTATGTAAGTCAGCAGATTTGGTATTACATAGTGTGTGTTTCTTATAGCAAATGACACATCGGGCTATCTCCTGTGTCCACCGAGGGAAATCTAATCCCTGATTTTAGCGGGGGACGGTATTACACAGCCTGACCATTAAGGAAAGCTCAAATTACAAAACACGAGCCTTATTATTTAGTTTAGTAACATTCTGTTTTTGGACATTTTTTTAAGTATAATTGTGATATGATATATATTATTTCAATAAATCACTTTCAACCTCTCAGTTGGAAATTAAAGATGACTATACTCAGCCTGATAGATTGGATTCTCACTTTCGACTCGTGGTCGGAAAGTTTACAAGTTTGAGGTTGACTCGTGTTATTGTGTCCGTATGGAATGTATTACACCCCTATTGTTTCAGTTTACTCAGCTGTATTAGGGTACCAAATATCATCTCGGGATTAACCTGCGATAGACTGACAGGTGACACGTTTAGGTTGAATGTGTCACTTTTCTCACCTGCTCAGCACCGGACCTTACGTGTCTAGTGGCATCGGAGGAATATAAACTTTATCAAATACCCAGATGGCGCTTTTGTACTTAGATAAAAATTTTAAAACACAAATAAACAACTAAGCTTGTTCTCAATAGGTTTGTTAACAAATGATTGAATTTAATATTAAATTCTTTATTTATGTTTTATTATTTTATAAATAAAACTTATACGACTCTTTATACGCTTTAAAATAAATATTTAATTAGCTTTGTTTGTTTGTGCGCAAATAATAAAGAAATCAACAACAAAATTATAATTAACTAGAAAAAATTAACCACTTTTGTTTCACCAGAACTAATGAATCAGTTCATGTAACTAAATTTCATATAAATTCCTTGATATTTTATAATTTCCTCACATTACACCACTTACATATTAGTCATAAAGCGTTTAAATACACTTTTAAGCCACTGTTAAGTGAAGTATTTCTGACTGCGATTTTTTTCAGCTTCAGTGGCACACTGCGAAGTATAATCGCTAAATTGGCCCCCAAAAAATCCCGCAGTTTAGGCATAGCCCTCTGTAGTTTAGAAATGGTGACCAAAAGGAAATAAGCTATAAGCAATCCCTGCCATCTAAACGACTAATCGTTATCAAATAGAGGGATTAACTGACATAATTATAATACCTCACACAAGTGAAATTGTAAATATCGTTTGTGGCATGTGGATTTCTTTTTGTGTGTGCAAAACTGCACGAGGGTTATCTGCGCTAGCTGTCCCTAATTTAGCAGTGTAAAACTAGAGGGAAAGCTGTTAGTCATCACCATCCACCGCCAACTCTCGCATTCTCTTTTCACTAACAAATAGCAGGACCAATTAATTGTACATTATAACGTCCCCATGGCTGAAAAGACGAGCATGTTTGGCGAGAGAATATTTTGAACCCACTACCTTCAGATTGAGAGTCGAGCTTCCTAACCACCTGGCTATGCCAGGCAAGGCTATGGACCTTTGATCGTAGCCCAACATGCTAACCGTTACATCACTGTTACCTCGGAATCAATTTGTAATACCCTGTATATAAAACCATAGAATACCTTATGGTACGGTATTCCTTGGAGTTATTTAGAAATATATGAAATACTTAATACAAATATAACTTCAAAATGCTCGTTATGCTGAAGGATATTGAAATATGAGTTTTCTCATTGATAACATAATTCGTTTTAGTTGCGATTAGTGAAACAAAATAATTTCATAATTACGAGGTAATACTGGTTTTCGTTTACTTGAAAAATGTGTTTATTATACTAAAATGATTTATCTCGAATTATTTGCTTTTCGTTGCTCATGAATTACTTATATGATACGGCATAGGACTTAATGTCAATTGATGTAGAGACAGAGTACACAAGTTAATTTACATAGTTTAACTGAGAATGTCAGTTGAATAACAAATTACACGTCAAAAAAGGGGAAACGAACTGAAAGTAGCTCGACATAGTAGGCTCATCAATTTAGTTTCTCTTCATGCACTTTAAAGGCAGACTTATAGTATCTAGATCATACTTATTTAAAAAAAATAAACTACAAGTAAGCAAATTTAATTGTGAGTTATCAAAATACTTTGATTTTGAATATAATTGAGAAAAGAGCCCTCTATTTTTTGTTTCTGTAACTATATAGCAACTGTAAAAAATTGAAGTTTAATAAAAATGTGTTTTTTTGTGTTTTTATTTATAGCAAAGCCACATCGGGCTATCTGCTCTGCCCACCGAGGGGAATCGAACCCCTGATTTTAGCGTTGTAAATACAGAGACATAACGCTGTACTAGCGGGGGGCCTTTAATAAAAATACATTAAATATTTTTATACACCTCACTTTTATTTTTTAGCTAACTGCTTATTTAAATATTTAAAATGAAATGTAACTTTATCGGTTTTGTACAAAAAAAAACGTTTAATTTTTCTAAATTAACAGTATTCATTTTACGACAAAAGCAACTATTTGACGTTTAGAAAAAATCACTTTTTCACACGTTGGCTCAGAATATTCTTTTAACACACTATAACATATAAACAAAGTGTATTAAAATATTTATGTTGGTTCTAATTCATTTTCATAAATTATGTGAATTTGAATGTTAAGTTAAACTGAACTTAAATTCATCTATATATTTCGTGTAGCATTAAGGTTTGTTTGTTTGTTTGTTTTGAAGTTCTCACAAAGCTACTCGAGGGCTATCTGTGCTAGCCGTCCCTAATTTAGCAGTGTAAGACTAGAGGGAAGGCAGCTAGTCATCACCACCCACCGCCACCTCTTGGGCTACTCTTTTACCAACGAATAGTTGGATTGAATGTCACATTATAACGCCCCCACGGCTGAAAGAGCGAGCATGTTTGGCGCGACGGGGATGCGAACCTGCGACCCTCAAATTACGAGTCGCACTCTTTAACACGCTTGGCCATGCCGGGCATAGCATTAAGGAAACATATTATCTACGTTTTATCTAGACGTCGGGATTACCAAAGAAATCAACACTTTTCTACCTTTATTTATCATACTTTTAGTATCTATCATTTGCTCTAATTTTAATCATTTAATTTCCATCTTTTCAAAGTTTGTCTAGTCATGCCATTGTTAAACAAAATTTTTAAATTTTGCGCAAATTTCGCTATTTCACACGGATAAATTACACTTCCGCACAAACAGTTGTTAAGTAATGGCTATTGGACAGATTTTCTAACACACGTTACTCACAATTCTCTAAATAACACATTCCAACTACTTACTACTGTAAATACCATCACCATTTCTCCTCATTATTACATTTTCTTTTATGGGCCCACAATCCTTACAAGTTAAAAAACAAATATTTTCTTTCATAAAAAGTTATTCTCTCAAGAGCAGCTCGGGATGAGTGAATGTACATATTTTCTTAGAGCAAAGCCACCTCGAGCTATCTACTGTGTTCACTAAGGGGAATCGAACACCTGATTTTAACCTTCCAAATCCAAAGACTTATCCCTGTCCCATCGGGGGACCAGCTCAGAGCGCCCTACAAACGTAGTCTTCACATTAAACAATTATTTCAATATAAAGATCAACCACCTAAACTTCTACGTTCATGACTTGAATATTCATGTACTTATAAGTTTAGTAAAAGTAAGGTAAACATTGGCAAAATAAATCGCGACTTGAAACCTAAAGTCTATGAATGTTTAGGAGTATCAAGCAGAAGTGATCACAGTCATTCACCCATTCTTTCACATAATGAAATCACAGGTCACAATATTTCACGAAATTTGTTCTCTATCATTATTACAGGATTTTCATACATTAAACTCTACTTTAAAGAAACTTTACCCATGTCTAAAGGCCACCATACTCTTAACAACTTACAAATCTTTTAACACCTGTTGATGTTGTTATTAAGCACAAAACTACACAAAAGGCTATCTGTGCTCTGCTAATCACAGGTATCGAAAGCCTCTTTCTAGCGATATATGTCCGAAGACATACCGCTGTGCACTGGGAGGTAGTGTTGTTGTCTTGTTTTGTTTTGACTTAAGTACAAAGCTACACAATGGACTGACTATCTGTGCTCTGTCCATCACGGGTATCGAAACTCAGTTTTAGGGTTGTAAATACGCAGACATACCGCTATGCTTCTGTAGGCCGGAAGGGGGTCTCTTTTGAGGCCTAAAATTATTTTAAATGTACACACTTAAAACAAAACCGTTTCGTAGTAAATTCTATCACCATTTTCTGTTTCTCTTTTATCCTACCGTTTACCAGTTTACTCAAAAACTAAATCAACTAGCAATTGATGACAGTATGATTACAATTAATGAATGTCTTTCAAACGCAATTTTCAGATTTCGTTGAAGATAGGAAAAGTGTATTTCTAAACATTCGAGCCTTTTAAATAAGGTGTTTTGTCAACCGTCTTAATTTTTATTTTTAATCGAATTTCACTCTTACGGTTTGCACATACTAATACATTGGTTTACAATCGCGTTACGCGAGCTGTGTTTCAAGAGGAGTCATGTTTAATACCTTTATATCTGATCCGCTGAGAATTCCCTTCCATTAGACGAACAGACAAGCTTACGTTTGAAGATAATATAAACGATTTTTAAGATAAATAACTAGAAAAACAATTTAATTTCAAAAACCAAATATTCAAGAATGCAGAGTTAACCGTTCTTCAGAAAAGTGGAAAACTCGAAAAGCAAAAATTTATGAAAAAACCACAACAGTCCAGGATAATTCAGAAAAAAAATGGTCTCATTCGCAAAAAGTTAGTAAGAGAATTAAGCATGTTTCGTGATATGGTTAATAACATATTTAACACGAATTGGATGATAATCTTCAAGATCTAAGACAATAACAGGTTTAACTTTGAAAACGAAGCTGCACAAGAAATTTCTTCTTTTATAATTTTCTTTATATACTGATGGCCAAAATCTTAAGGCCAATGAAACATTTTGCGTTGTTAGACTCTACCACTTATTTGAGTAGAGCTTTGAAAGGTGAAAATAAGAAAACGGAAAATAAAAAATAACTTTTATTTAATAGGAAAAATGTGAACATTATGAAATTATCCTCAATACTAGTTGGTCAAAAGTTTAAGACCATACTAAAACGAAGCGTCAATCGGTAAACACGTAACGAAATTTAGTCATTTGTGTTCAAGCAACACAACATCTACCACAGACATCTCCTGCATTACATTGGGTAAAAACATGGTAAAGGCTAAAAAGTTGACAGAGTTTGAACGTGGAAGAATTGTCGAGCTGCAAAAGCAAGGTCTCTCTAACGTGCCATCGCTGGTGAGATTGGGCGTAGTAAAACTGCTGTTGCAAATTTCTTGAAAGATCCTAAGGGAAACGGAATGAGAATTTTAAGTGGTCGGCCCAAGAAAATTTCGCTGGCGTTGAGCAGGAAGTTTCGACGGATTGTTGCAAGACACCAGCCGATCGTCGAACCAGATTAAGGTCCTTACGGACGCAGAATGCAGCTCAAGAACAAAAAGACGGCATCTACGAGAAAAAGGCTTCAAAAACCGTAAACGTCTTCAGAGGCTACGCCTCTTTCCACACCACGAAAAAGCTCAGTTAAACTTTGCTGAGAAGCACCAAACATGGGACGTAGAAAAGTGGACGAAGATTTTGTTCTCTTTTGAGAAAAAAATTAACCTGGATAGTCCAGATGGTTTCCAACGTTACCGGCACGGTAAGGATATCCCACCGGAGACATATTTTACACGTCAAAGTGAAGGAGGTTCCATGACGATCTTGGGGTGCTTTCTCCTTCATGAAACAATGGAGCTTCAGGTTATACAGGGGCGTCAAACAGCAGCTGGCTACATTGGCATGTTGGAGAGAGCATCCTTATTGACTAAAGGCCCTCGCTTGTGTGGAAATGACTGGATTTTTTAGCAGGAAAACGCTGCAATCCACAATGCACGCAGGACAAAGGATATTTTCATGGCAAATAACATGATTTTTTAGACCATCCAGCATGTTCGCCCGAACTGAACCCCATTAAAAATGTTTAGGGGTAGATGGCAAAAGAAGTGTATAAAAATGGACGTCAATTCCAAACAGTACATGATCTTCGTGAAGCCATTTTTACCAGTTGGAATAACATTCTAGCCAGCCTTCTGCAAACGCTTATATCAACCATGCCAAAGTGAATGTTTGCAATCATTCACAATGGCGACCGTGCAACTCACTACTGAGACCTCTTGTTGGGCATTTCCTACCCTGTATAGGATTTCTTTTTGGTGTAGTTTTAAACTTTTGACGAGCTAGTATTTAGGGTAATTTAATAGTGTTCACATTTTCCTTATTAAATGCTAAAAAGTTTTTTATTTTTATTTTCCATTTTTTTATTTTCATCTTTCGAAGCTCTACTAAAATAAGTGGTTGCGTCTAACAATGCAAAATGCATAATTTTTCTTTATGTTCATTGGCTTTAAAATTTTGGCCAGCAGTGTATATGTTTTTGTAACTTTTTGACACAGTTTCCTTGACAATTTTCCTTCAATGAGTATTCTACAAAGGTTACTTTCACATCGGGTATCTTTCTTTACATTTGTAGTAAATTAAAACATAAGACCACCTTTCGATGTTACCATATCTTTATAGTTATTTTACGATTTAAAACCAGAAAGAAATAAAAACAACAACAAATAGTTGAATTTGATAGGGAAAATGGAAAATATTAATCGTAAGAAGAATGAAAAGTGTTTAACAACACCAGAGTGAAAATTAATACTGGCATTTCATATTTAGCCCACCAGTGGCACTGCCGTGTATCTGCGGACTTACAACCCTAGAAATTGGATTTCGATACCCGTGGTGGGCAGTGCACAAATAGCCCATTTTATAGCTTTGTGTTTACTTTCAAGAAAAGAAAGATTTCGTCTTTATATAATAGATGTTTAATTCACAGCCGTCGTTCTAGGTGATCCTTTTAATAATTTGGATAAAGGTTCCTAATGTTTTATACTATTACTGTTTTGGACCGGGTTAGATTACAATATTCAGTTTAATTGAAATAAATGAAAACTCTGAAGGATTATTATTAGTACCTATTAAGATCAACTAATAATATTCTGTTACTTTATTACAAATTTAACCAAAGTTTTGAACATAAGAAACAGAACAAATTATCATTCATATAGTTGTAATGATTCCCATAAATATTTTTACCACATAAAATAAGTTCCTGTAATGTATTGCTTGTTTACCTAATGTCGTAAAGTATCTAAATTTCAAATTAATATTTTTAGAATTTTAATTAGGATTGTGTTATCGCCTCAGAGAAAGTTTACGAAAAATAATCAGTTAGCTTCGTAAATTTGAACAAACATTATAAAAACTAAAATTGAATAAAATGAAAAGTAGATTTAGTATGGAAAAAAATATATATGCCATAAATATTTCGCACGCAAAACCAAGTTCCACGCCAAAAACTCTTCGTTGAGTGAGTAATTGTAGTTCATTTATTTGTATCGAATTTCTCACAAAGCTACAGGAGAGCTATATGCTGTATCCGTCTCTAATTTAACATGGTAAGACTAGAAGCAAGGTAACTAGCCATCACCACCTGCCGCCAATTTTTGGGCTACTCTTTTTACCAACGAATAGTAGAATTAATCGACATATTATAACGGCTGAAAGGGCGAGCATATTTTGTGTGACGGGGATCCGAATCCACGACCTTCAGGTTACGAGTCGAATACCTTAACCACCTGGTCATGCCAGGTCATATTACGTTAATATTGTCCAAAGTTTGTTCAGAAAGAAAGAAAGGTCATCTCTCTAGCTCGGCACAAAATTTGGTAAGAAACTAGACTTCGTACCCACAAAAATTATTAGTGCTGGAATGCAATTTGTAGAACATATATGGATGGTGAATTCTTGAACTAAATCAGGTTCATTTTTTGTCAACAGTTGCTGCAAAACGCGCTTCGCATTTTCGAATAGTGGATGCATTATACTAGTTCTGAGCAAAACTCACTATATATTTGCGCAAAAATTAAAAATAACATTAACGTCGTAGGATAAGACATGTCCTTTTTTAAGTATTTAATTTTTTATGCCATTCAATCGAATTATGCCTACATACATATTTCGGTGCTACTACGTTAAAGAATGGCATAATCCAGAAAGAAAATCTTATTTTACGATAGGAGTTAACTGATATCAATACTATTTAAATAGATCAATGTATGGACATTGGAAGTTATCTCTGCTTCAAAGTGAAAGAGATCTGTTGGAGATCGTGGTTATACGTTTGGATATAGTACATAGAGAAAGAAAGATCTGTGGAAGACCATGGTCACTTGTTTGGATATTATACGTAGAAAGGGAGGATCTGTGGAGGACTATGGTCACCTGTTCATAAACATACACAGTTACATATACATAGAGAGAAATTCTTATTTTACTGAAGTAATATACAGAGAATGGAAGAAAACTAAATACATTGTGTCCGAAAATGATATTAAATGCACTACTACTTGTTTCTAAATCTTTTGACACCCTTATTGCTATCATGAAATTATCTGTATGTGCAACGTACCCTCTCCCCCTTCAAAAGTTATATCAATCATCACACCAGAGATAAAAAAACTGTTTCTAAAACATAAATAAACAGTGTACGGATAGTCTTTCTGTAATATTGATTTTATATTTTTCAATAATCGAAATATTCACTAAAGTATACTCAGAATTTTTTAAACTGAAAATAATATCCGCTAATTTCAAATGGTGGAATTACTTTATCCTCAGTAGTTTGCACTGTAATAATTACAAGTATTATCATATGTTATGTTTTTATTACTAGTAATTATCTTTATTTACTATATTCAAGTAATTTTTCTATCTGCAGGTGGTTAAACATTTAAGAAGATTCAAAAAGGTCGTAAGATTGCTTTGATTCTTTTCCTCAAACAAATGTTCAAAACTGCAGTATTTGTTACATAGTTTAACACTTTGCTTTGCAATGATCTGTATCATGCCCTCCTGAAGTTGGGTCATACTCATTCACAAAATTGTAGAAGTTAGTATGAAATTCGGATTGGCTTATTTCTCTTGACTAAAATTAATTTTAAAATGAATTTTCGTTTACGTAGATAGTTAAGAATTATGTGAAATCTATCATCACTTTGGAACAAATTAACGTTATGATACTTTATTGATCTCATCTTTGTCCTGTTTGGACGTATTCTTATTTCTGTCCTACTCCGCTCGAAAAGTCAGAATCCAGATGCAAACGAAAAGCTGGAAATACACAATTTACACTTTGGTTTAATAAAGATTTTGATTTGTTTATACACTTGAACATTTGTATTGTCTTTGCTGTTTTTATTCTCCTCGTAACATCTCTGAAAAGTCAGTTTTGTCTGTACTTGAACTTATAAGATCTATCAAGATATTTATTGCATCATATTATAATAGTTCAAGCTGAAAATGACTATTAAAATGAAATAATTTGTGAATATAATATAATATAAAAATTATAATAAAGTATAAAATGTGTGAGATATTTCAGACCATGCAGCAAACTACACTGGGATTGATGTGTAAAATAATAACGAATATTACAGAAATTGAATAACTTGTTTGTTTGTTTTTTGAATTTTGCACAAAGCTACTCGAGGGCTATCTGTGCTAGCCGTCCCTAATTTAGCAGTGTAAGACTAGAGAGAAGGCAGCTAGTCATCACCACCCACCGCCAACTCTTGGGCTACTCTTTTACCAACGAATACTGGGATTAACCGTCACATTATATCGCCCACACGGCTGAAAGGGCAAGCATGTTTAGCGCGACGGGGATGCGAACCCGTGACCCTCAGATTACGAGTCGCACGCCTTAACACGCTTGGCCATGCCGGGCCAACTGAATAACCTCAAAACACGAAAATATTTAAAAGATAATTGAATTACCAACATTGGGCCTGGCATGACCTAGCGCGTTAAGGCGTGCGCTTCGTAATCTGAGGGGCGCGGGTTCACGCCCGAGTCGCGCCAAATATGCTCGCCCTCCCAGCCGTGGGGACGTTATAATGTGACGGTCAATCCCACTATTTCTGGGTAAAAGAGTAGCCCAAGAGTTGACGGTGGGTGGTGTTGACTAGCTGCCTTCCCTCTAGTCTTACACTTCAAAATTAGGGACAGCTAAAGCAGATAGCCCTCGAGTTGCTTTGTGCGAAATTCCAAAAAAGACAAACAAATTACCAATAACTGAATTAATAATTATTACCCAAAATATAATTTTTCAAACAAATAATATAATTATTTGCATTAATTACTTTGTAAATAATATAATGAGTTTTTCGTGTATTTATCGTATAAACAAATGCATTGTTCTAATTAATTTTTTATTTAACAGCTGATAAACCATAAATCTCAATGTTATATATTGCTATAATTTCTTATACGTCGTTGCTTAATATATCCTACATGTTAATAAATTATGTGTCAGAGTTATGGCCTGTTCCACAACGTTAAAATATATTAGATTCTTTACATCAAGCGTGAAAGACAGTCTCTACTTAAATATATCTGTAAGTGCTTTGTCTACGGCTAATAAGCAGTTTCTTTCTCACAAGCATAAACAACGAGTTGTTATTATGTTTCGATTTTTGCCTGAACGATGAATAATTTGTCTTGGAAAATTATTGCTTCATATTTACTTTCAGAGACGAAATTCCGCTTAACAACTGAATTAAGGGATAAACCTAATCATTTAGCTCTTGGATTCAGTGTGTAGGGACGATGTTATTCTTCCGTTTTTTTGTCTTATCTTGAAGCAACGACAGAATGCATTATCATAAATATTGTTTTTCTCTTAAGGTATTATTTTAAGAACAAAGTTAGGGAAAATATAACATAATATAATGTTTTGGGACAGCATGAAACCTATTGGTCCACCTTCTCTGTTCTGTTCTTTAAACTAAACTAAAATCAATAATAAACAAATTTAAAAAAATTAAAGCCATCCTCTAAAACCTAGGATAGAACAAGAGAATATTTTTGCAACCTTTCCATTTTATGGAGCTAGTTCTTCCATGCCATTACAGAATACAAATTTTGATACTATCGGAATGCTTCACTGGTTCCTGTTGACAACTGAATGAGCCAGAGTGAGAATACTTATCATTCTTTAGAATTCCCATATACTTGCACGTCATAAGGATTCTGCTTGAATAAACATACTGATTAAACTTAGGGTTTGAAATAACTTTCATGGCATCCCATGCAGTATTTTAACTATATAGAAATAAATTAGGAAGAAGCTAGCATATGGTTCTATTATATGCTACATTGGGTCTCCAAAACATTTTGAACAAGGGCTGGGAGGTAAACCTTTTTAGGCTTTTCTGATCAGAGGGATCATGGTAAAATTAAGTAAGGATAAAGGATCAGTATACACCATCACTAAATTATTTCTAATAAGAGCACATATTGAAAATATTTAATATGCACAATCGTATTTTTTTAGAATTATTGAGAAATATGAAACTGGTGCTTTTTTGACAAAATCACACTTAATTGAGCTTCAAAGTTAGTGCTTCCTATTGTCAAAAGCTATTGCAAATGCTTATAAGATAAGGTTGATATGTAACTAGATTTCACGTACTTCAGCTTTGAAAATGTCTTTTCACAGAAATAGGTAGTGCCAAAAACTGACATAAATCCACGAGCAAAGTAATTTTTTTAAATTAACGTATTGATCACTTGAAAGGGATTTACAAAACTCTATCAGTTTTCTTTCTTTGTATTTGTTCTTCAAATGTCTTTGGGTTGCAGATCAATCACATTTATTCGAACTTCAGAAGGTACTTCATCAATAACACAATCAAATGGGTTTTGGAAGATCCTTACCTCTATCCTTGAACTGTAGTTTCAGGTCAGAAAGAATATCTTGTGCAAAAATGTATGGGAATGGGGTTCCAGTTTCTTGCTTGATCTTTTCACAACATGAAAATTGTATGAAGAAACCCCTCATCAATTGAGACTCAAAAAGAATTAGTGCTTGCCGAAATGCTTTCACCTTGATATATATATCGCAAATTTTACCTTGTAATCTAAGATTGAATTTATTCAGGCACATGGTTTAGTCTACAGAAAAAGCTAATTTCCAAAGCTATTCACTGCTTGCAAGTAACGGTTGAGGGCGAATCTTTTCAGTCCTAAGCATAAAAGATCGCGACATAACATTCCCACAGCTAAGTCATTGAACTGAAATGTGATAGGGCATGTCAGAAGATGCTGCTCCCCCTCTTCGCCAAAAAATCAGGGAATTGACGACTGTTGAGTCTATGAGAGTGAATGAAGTTTACTGTTGAGACATGGCAGATCCAGATATTTTCCACATGGTGCCCGTTTATGAATAATTCAGTGAAGAACCATAGGCTTGGAACAACTAGCACTTTTAACAGTTTTGTAAATTTGCCCAACTAAACCTTTTCCTGCATCACCCATATTTTTACCACCATCTGTTGTAACGCACTTCAGCCGTTTCCATTCCAGGTTGTACTGAGTTAGTGATTTTCGACCTCTTTGAAAATGTTCTCACCTGTGGTTGTTTCTTACATACTGTGCACAGAAGGTAATTCTTCAGTCACTTCAAACTTGATATTGACTGTGCGAATAAACAACAGCAACTGTGAAGTCTCGGACACATCTGTTGATTCGTCAAGCGCGATGGAAAAGCATTCGAACTCTTTGGCCTTTTCTCTCAGCTGAGACACAAATGATGCTTGTAATGCCCTCGACTCTACGAGCAACTGTATTCGTCAACTTTTTCTGGGCACACTTCTTCAGCTGCTTCCATCATACATAATTAATTAGCTCATCATCTGTAACTTGTTTTCCTCGCTTGGCTAACAGATGTGCCACTCGGAAACTTGCTCTTGTTGCAGCTTCATTCTCAGCTTTTTTTCTCTTAAATACAAACTCTTATGATAATAAGTTATGTTACAAGGTTTTGAACTTGTCAGTAGCTTTCTCTTGAACTGAGAATAGTTTGATGAATGCTTGGTTTCGTAATGTCTACGAATGTTGTATTCTTTTAACACTGTGATAGTCTCGTTGCATATTAAGCACAACGCTTTGTCACGTGATTCGATAACAAAGTAGTCCACATTCCACTGTTTTTTAAAAAACACGACATTCAGAGTCAACTTTTCTCTTCTTCCCTTGTCTGACATAATAACTAGGAATAGCTATAAACCATGAAGCCTTTGGAACATAAGGAAGACTACCACTGATCTCAAGAATGAGATAAACCATCGTGTACCAAATTATAGACAAGTACAAAGATCTACATATCAAGAAGGTTCAACAAGAATGGAATATTTGGTTGTGTAGCAATTAAAAAAAATTTACTTCGATCTCCAGATTTTGTCTAAAGATTTGTTTGTTTGTTTTTGAATTTCGCACAAAGCTACTCGAGGGCTATCTGTGCTAGCCGTCCCTAATTTAGCAGTGTAAGACTAGAGGGAAGGCAGCTAGTCATCACCACCAACCGCCAACTCTTGGGCTACTCTTTTACCAACGAATAATAAGATTGACCGTCACATTATAGCGCCCCCACGGCTGAAAGGGCGAGCATGTTTGGCGTGACGGGGATACGAATCCGCGACCCTCAGATTACGAGTCGCACACCTTAACACGCTTGGCCATGCCGGGCCTTTGTCTAAAGAATGAAACAGACTAAAAGTACAAAAAATGGCCTGTTGATGATTGGAAAAGGGTGCGATGATAGATGATTCAAAGCTTAGATTGTACATCCGGCGGAAGAAAAGTGAAAGATATTTGTCTCAATGCATAACACTTATCAAGAAGCATGGGAAGGCAGTGTAATGGTTTCATAGTGTTTTTCTGGTGAAGCGACCTTCACATATTGATCCGTCATGGTATACACATTGGTTTGTGTATTACTGGTAAGAAGATAATGACCCAAAACACCCATCCAACCTTGGCAGAAATTAGTTAGCTAAGAATGAAGCTGCTGGAATCATTCAAATGATACAATGAACCCTATAGAACCCCGATCTCAACCCAACTGATCAGATCTGTGATTTGAAAGACCAAAAACTTTATAAATCAAAAGTTACTTCCAAAGAAACTGTACAGGAGTTTATTAGAGAAATTTAGAACAAAAGCTCAAAGAGCACTCTGATCAAATATGTTGCAACAATACCTGAAAGACTGTGTGTGTATGTTCTTATAGCAAAATCACATCGGGCTATTTGCTGAGTCCACCGAGGGCAATCGAACCCCTGATTTTAGCGTCCTAAATCCATATACTTACCGCTGTACTAGCGGGGACCCTGAAAGACTGTCTGCAATTATTAAAGCAAAAGGGGGACATTGAACTCAGCATCTGCATTGAGTCCTAAATAAGAATATTAATAGCATTTTCAAGTTTCGCCTTGAGTTATCTTCATTGTTCTTTAAAAGTAGCCTGAAAGCTACTTTTTGAGTTTGTCCTAATTTTTTGCACAGTACTGTTCATCTATACAGGAAGTTATTTTCTCCGTTTACTAAACATGAAAACGTTATAAAAGCAAGTTTTATAAGATAAAATAAATTGAACAATAAAAACTTCTTATACATAGTACGATATATGATATAAAGATACGTATTTGCTTGTATAGATGGTAATATAAAGGTCATGCCTGTATATATTGTTTTACTGTTTATTAGATAGTCCTTTCATTTTGTAAATTAATGTAGATACTTGAAATACTGTTAAAAGTAAAATGGTAAACTAAACTTCAAATAGTATGAATTTAAAAGTAACAACTGGAGCATAAACACATAGTAAGTGTGAACTGTCTAATCTTCATAAAACAGAATC
The DNA here is from genome assembly GCF_004210375.1 of Tachypleus tridentatus. Lineage (NCBI taxonomy): Eukaryota > Metazoa > Arthropoda > Merostomata > Xiphosura > Limulidae > Tachypleus > Tachypleus tridentatus. Next base: position 92,508,444 of record NC_134837.1, read on the forward strand.
ATTTGAAGTTTAGTGATAAATACAGTTCAAAATTATTATAACTGAACACTGAGTAAGTGGCCACTTTAATAACGGATCCTTTCCACTTTTTAGAACACTCAGTAAATTTGCGTTTGGAAATCAAAATACTTACGTAATCTGAGAAGTGACTAGGAAACGGTTAAAATTGATAGAAACTATAAAATATTCTTTTGGCTAGTGTCTGTGTTGGTTTAGTAAATAAACATTCTCAGTGTTTCCTGCAAAATATATAATAATAAATATTTAAAATAAAAGACGGGTGTTGTGGTCGTTGTTCAAACATTATTATACAATGTTTTACATCTGCTTTGTAAAAAAAAAGAAAAGAAAAATCTGATTAAGCGTGTTTTTCTTTTCATTTTCACAAAGATATGGCAATATAACAAGTTATTTGAATCAAACTGATAAACTTGTTATTTATTGATTTTTAAACTACTCAAGAACTATCTGCGCTAATTTTTCTCAATTTAGCAGTAATATATACTAGGAGGAAAGGCAGATAACTAACACTATTCACCTTTAACTCCTGAGGCAGATTGTGAGTCAAGCGTCCTATTCGCTAGGCTAGGCCAGGAATTAATTTGTGAAGGTTACATGTGGATCTGGCTGTTCGTTTTTTCTCTACAAAGAGGATAATTTTGGTTTTAAGTTTTTTATGGATCATGATTCAGTTATGTTTCTAAAATAAATTTTTAACTCTATATTATTGAATTACCAATTTTTATTAACTATTATAAACAACTAAATAATTTAATGGTATGAAATGGACGTCGTAGTTTTAAATGTGTCCAAATTATAGTTAAGTTAGATTCGAATAAAGTTTTTTAGTTGTGCAATTGAGGCGCACTTTAGCTCTTGGGTAAGCCTTTTAGTTTCATTTGGAAAAACACATTATTTTTATAATTGGTTGCAGAAGTAATCAAATATCAGTAGGTTTACATTAACATATCAAAATATCTAATTTCATGGGAAGAAGATGATCTAATTAAAAATATATTGTACATTATATAAAACTATTTATATGTTATAAAAGCTTCTTGTAATTTTAGCTCAATTAATAAGTGACAGACAACGACAAATAACAGTTTTTTTGTGGGTTTTTTTGCTGCTTATGAACAGGTCGTCTACTTGAGGATTTTAATTGAATAATATCTTTATTCTCAACAAACGTTACTTCCTGAGCGAAAGCTAAAATTAAAGCGTCAAGCCTTTCTCACTTTATCCAGGGCCGATACTCCAGTTTGGCCCACTAACCAGACAGAATATTCTTTGCTTTGACAATATACACGTTTATTGTAACCAACATGCTAGAACTTTTTTTAAATATATTTTTCCTGCTAGATAAAATATATCAGTTTATTTAGGCTTATTATAACACTAAGACATTTACTCCCACTGATGTGGGATTTGAATAGATATTCAGAACGAGATGATCATCATTTAGAGTTTCGGAAAATGACATCATAGCAACTCATAGTATCTTAAAAAGGATTTCTTGCAAAAATTGCCTCTTGAAGACAAAAGAATATGAGCTAGTATTAGGCAAAATAATATTAATTCCAGTTCAGGTAGCTCTGAAGTTACTTTAAATGTTCAAAAATGCAGATCTGTTAACCTGGTTTATAGCTTTATCGTAATTTAAACGCTCATTCAGAAATTTTGTGTTATTTTTCAGAGGTTTATTTAATTATTACCCAATTTCAGAAAACAATTCACATTATTTTCAACTGACTGCATTGCACTACATATTTGTATCTTATTTCAATATCCCAATGAAATAGGAATTGTTAGATCTTAAGTCTCAGAAGTTTTGCTTGCACAGACAAGTGATAAAGTTCACACAGTTATAAAGAAGCTCACAGATGATTGAGGCTTTCAACGGATTGGACAAGGTGACTTTATAATTGTCCTAAAGTATGTACAGGTTATAAGTTCCTACAGTTCTGCAAGATAAAAGTAAGTGTGTTTCTGTATGTTGTAAATATTTATATTTGTTAAGATGTATGTGACAATAAAGATAACATTCTCAAATCTTTTACGCCATATAACCTTTATCTGACGTTTTTAGAAATGTAAGTGAAAATACGTCCGGATATGTATTTCATTTCAAAATGTACGTTACTGTTTAAATTTGTAATTTCTCCTACAACCACTGCTATTTTTCATAAACTTTCCATCAAGGCATAGAATTTTATATCATCACTAACTAACAACAAAAGTTCGGTAAATTTGCTTTGAATATAGAAATTTTGTAATATATTAATTTAACACTAAAGAATTTGTACTTCTAAAAGGAAAAACGTGTTAAGCACTCTGATAACTAGTTATGAATAACAAATACGCATTAAGCTTAGAATAATATTATAAACTCAACTTCAACATAATGTATAATGTGTTGCTTAAACAAGATGAAGATCTTTATTTCAAGCAGTGGACGATAATATTTCTACTTTTATGTCTCACAATATTTCAAAAAATGTAAGCATATAAAGTGATACCATGACTAATAGCAAACTAGTTATATATGTGTTTGTTTCTTTTGAATTTCGCGCAAACCTATACAAGGGCTATATGTGCTACCTGTCCTTAATTTAGCAGTGAAAGACAAGAGGAAGGGCAAATAGTCATCACCACCCACCGCTAACTCTTGGGCTACTCTTTTACCAACGCATAGTGGGATTGACCGTCACATTATAATGCCCTCACGGCTAAAAAGCCCAGCGTATTTGGTGTGATGGGGATTCGAACCTACGACCCTCCGATTACGAGCCGAATGCCTTAACACACTTGGCCATGCTGGGCTGCGTGTATGTGTAGGCTTACACTTAATTCTTTTTAACTCAATGATTCACACCAGGATAATATCTTGAACATCAGAGAATACTTCACAAGTATCACTTGTAACGTTCTTTCTTTATCAACTGTGCCATCCACGATTTTTGGTCTTAATCGAACGGAAAACATTTCTGACATCTTGAATACTTTCCAATCTAGTATTAAATAAGTCATAAGGACAGACAAGTGATTCTCACTACAGGATATGTGACGTATGGTCTGAAGAACTGAGGAAAAAATGCAAAAACATCTGGAAGTAGAATATACAAGTGTGGCTAGAATGGTCGGATGTAAGAATAAATCCCAAATGTTATGATAAGAGCGATGAGTTATACGTACGGCTCAAAACAAACAGGAGTTGTTTATGGAAGAACCAACTATAATCTAGAATGAATAATGTTAACATTTTCTAAAATCACTTACGTTGAATTACATCACAAACACATACCCACTACAAACAATTAGTGATAAGACAAGAGAAATAAAACTAGCGCCAACATTTATCGGTGTATTAACTGATATACTTTGTTTTCAGAGGTTAACTATAAAGATGGGCGAAAATATTACATAACTATGACCGACAGTTATATAATAGCTGTTTATTATCTTCAACGCATGCGTATAAATATGAATTCTGCTTAAGGGGTGAAACTTCTGTGTTGCTTTTCTCTCTTATAGTTGAGTAAGTTTTGACTGATTTCACACTTCGAAAAACATGTGAAGACACACCTTAAAAAGGATGAATAATGATATTTTTACTAAGAGTGTATGTGCATTACTTATTATTTTGAGAGCTTTACAGTGACAGCGAAGGAACAAAAATGCTAGAAGTTATAAGAGCCGCAAGTGAACAAATAGGAAATGTATTATTTATTTTGCAGGAGTTATGCTTATTATAATGTCATATTTCGGAGAAAAGCCAACCAAACAATTTTCATTACAGATGAAGTATATATTTCTTGTATGTTTTTTTTAAATAACAGTTTTGTAGAGATAGTCATTCATTTCTTTCAACCAGAATATCAAACAGTATTTAGAGTTTGTTTTTTCTCTCTCCTTTGTTAACAATTGTTTTTACGACCGAGAATATCATTAACAGCGAAGGTAACAAACTGGTAAAATAATGCATTCTAATTTATAAGTAGAAACGTAAGAAGGGTTTATTCAGTTCGTTACATTAATCACCAGTTTGGTTTTTAGTGTCGATCTAAGTGCGTAGCTTGCTCGGATTTTAGGTTAGTATTAACTGCTTATTAACATTAGCAAGGAAATTCAACTCTAATCCTGGAATGAGAGTTACTAATCGTGAATTGTGACTGGTATAAAAATAAAATTAACAATCCACATTAGGCAACTTGCTATTGGCTTTTAACTCAATATATTGACCGGTTTATCTCTGCTTATTAAGATTTATCAACAGTTTTCAGTTTTGAAACTTAACATGTTTAATATGTGTATATATGTTATGTACAACTATGTTACTTGAGCATCTACACCCCAGGTAATTACGTACTTGCATTACGTAATATTTGTATTCTCAGGACATTGTAACACTTATACAAGTAGAAACATGAAGTATTCTTTGCATTTCACATAAATTCAAAATAAGGACTAAACAAGTTTGAGGTAGACATAAAATTATAATGTATTTAGAACATCAGCATAATAAATCATGAGCTAATTTATTATACGTAGTTTGTGTAAAACTTGAATAACCTTTAAAATACCTCTGTTTTTCGACACTATTTGCTCTTTTCTGCAATATCTGAAGAATAAGATCAGTTTGTTTGTTTGTTTTTGAAATTCGCACAAAGCTATTCGAGAGCTATCTGTGCTAGTCGTCCCTAATTTAGCAGTGTAAGACTAGAGGGAAGGCAGCTAGTCATCACCACCCACCGCCAACTCTTGGGCTACTCTTTTACCAACGAATAGTGGGATTGACCGTCACATTATAACGCCCCCACGGCTGAAAGGGCGAGCATATTTGGCGCGACGGGAATGCGAACCCGCGACCCTCGGATTACGAGTCGTACACCTTAACACGCTTGACCATCTTCAAACTTAACAGTCTTGTTCGGTTTTTGTTTTTGTATCCTGTTTAGAATTTGACCATGTTATATGAAATTGACCTCCCGCACCAAACATTCTTGCCCTTTTAGCCATGGGGCGTTATAAAGTGACGGTCAATCCCACTATTCGTTATCAAAAGAATAGCCCAAGAGTTGATGGTGGGTAATGATGACTATCTGCCTTCCTTCTAATCTTACACTGCTAAAATTAGTGATGGATGGGACAGATAGCTCTTGTATAACATTGCGCGAAAGTTAAAAACAAACAAAAATGAAATTGAACAACTCTTAAAATGTTTGCTTGCAACTGGAACAGTTCTTTCACTACTTTTGCATTGCTTTTTAAATGCATATTAGTAGAACAGGATAATTTATTTCAGTAAATGTAAGAATATGGGCAGTATAGATAACTACGATTGAACAGTGGTATTAGCAGTGATTCTCTTTACGAATGGAATGTGTATATTTGAAGCTGTGTTTCCTTGTTTTATTTTAAACTACAGAAGACTTAAAATAGTCATATAACAGTTCATATTAGTATGCATTTGTTAGTTGTATTTGATCTATACATTTTGGCTCAGTAAAATTTGGTGTAAACCTTTCAGATTTAACACTTTACGAAGGGGATGATACTTTTATGACTTTCAGTCATATTTTTCAGTTTTTTGACTATTTAAACCGCATAAACAAATATATCAAATTTATTGTTGAACACCAGCAAAATTATAAATTTGCATTTCTGTGTACAATAGTATATAATTGTGCTGGTAACTTTTAAATGTGAAGTTTACTATAACGAAACCCTTACTGACCTTAAAGTTACACACTAACAGTCCTTAAAACACCTAGATAAAACATAAAATGTCAACTGTTCCTGAATTTTTACATGAAGAACCGTGCAATATTACAAACTTTCTATGTAATAATAAATGTTCTATATATGTGTTTGATCCAGTCAGGAGCGTAGCCAAGGGGGGGGTTAAACCCCCTTTATGGACCCAAACTTTTTAGACAAGTTCGGTTGAGACCTGTGAAGTTACATAAAGATCCGTGATTGCATGGCAGATAATTTTACACACAACAAATGGTCAAATGCAAATTTCTGATTGAACTCTCTTTTAATACAGCAAGTTTTGTCAGAACTAGAGAAATAAATCAAATATATATGAAAGCCTTAAACGCCGGTTCGTTCTTGCCAGGACATCTGCAATACAGTTTGGTTCAACTTTAATATCACAGTGAATGTATAATGAGGTTAGGCCATTCAATCGATCTTCAGTGGTGGTATTTCTCAAATACGTTTTGAGTCTTCTGAGAGTTGTAAACGAACGCTCCACTGAGCTCGTTGACACGGCAGCGTGGCAAATACTTTCAACAGTCTAAAAATGACTGGGAACATTTCTGCATTGCACATTGTATATGCATCTATGCGATTTTTGGTCTGTTGTTCGCAAGTGATTTGTATCAAACCCTAAGTTCACCTACTGCAGCTTGTGAAGTGCTGTCAATGTCAGCCTTGTATATATTGACCAACTCTTTAATTTGATCACATTGTTGTGCTGTAGGTTCTGACCGTTCTGTGGTAGATCCTGATGGTAGTAGACACATGAAGTTTGTAAGGAGAGTTTTGTGACTGGACAGATGGTCACATATTTGTGAAAGAAAGTTATTAACAAATGGTACAAATACAACAATTGGAAAGTATTTCTCAGGGCTAATGGTTTGTGGGTTACCACGGTACATCTGTCTTTTAGCCTACCTTGGCATTCTGATATCAATTTGAAGCTCACTACACAGAGTTTGAGCCTCACAGAAAATGTTGTTAAATTCATTCACAGTATTATTTCTGAGTGAACAGATTAAAGTTCCACTATTTCAGTGTGATGCATAGTAGCACCTAAATAAATGTTCTGTTGCTGCAGTAAGTTGCACAAAGGTAAACTAAAGGAAAACAATTTTGCAAAGGTAAGTAGAATGATGATGCATTCTGGCTGTATTATAGAACAAACAATTGATTGGCTTGCGTGGTAGAATCTCTGTCTTGCCAACTTGATATGGTCTCAAGGGCATCTGCAACTGCATGGATTAATTCTAGAAAGACAATGACTGAGTCATGCCTCTCAACCCACTAGGTGAGACAGAGACATTTCAAATTTTGTTTTTTGATTCAGGTGCTTTATTCTCCACCGAAAGAGCCAAAACGTGCTTTTGTTTGGGTGTATTGAGAAAGTTTTTAATGGTAGAAATTACTCTAATGCAAATTCGCACAGGAACTTCTTTACAAGCATCATAAATTGCCAAGTTTAGGGAATAGACACTGCAGTGTACATAGGGTGCAAGTGGGAATTTATCAGTTATGTGTCTCTGGACACCATTGAATTTCCCACTCACAGAGGCAGCGCCATCGTACCCTTGTCCTCGCAGGTAAGCCATGTTAATACTATATTTTGTCAGATTGGTTATGATAACATCAGCCAAGTTTCTGCCTGTTACATCATAAACAGGTATAAATTGCAAAATATCTTCTCTCATTGTAACAGAGTTGTCATTGGCATACAAATATCTAACACACAGCGAAAACTGTTCAATGCCTGAAATATCTGTTGTTTCATCAGCAAATATTGAGAAACACTTTGCAGCATTAACCCTGTTGACCAAAGCATCAAGAACATGAGTATTACAGGCATTAATGATTTCATTTTGAATTTGAGGGTTCAGATACGTAGCATTCCTCTTTGTACTCTTAAGGCTTGTTCAAGGCTTGACATCACCCTTTACCCTGTAGCGCAAAATTGCCCGAAAATTCCCATCATTATTGATGGGCTCCTCATCAGTTTCACCAACAAACATTGGACCAGAATCATATTTTCCCCTCAAAGCTGAACCCTGTCTCCCACACAGCAATACAGTATCAATAACAGGCATTAAATATTGCCGGTTCTATTAAGTTTCTTGCTTGTAAGTTGCATTAAGCTGCAAGTGCACAGATGAACTTGTGTTTACGATCTGAAGAAAATTGTTAGCTTTTTCTTTGCTGTCTTGGTGGTACGGTTTCAATTCATGTGCCTTGAAGTCTTCAACAGCCTTCTTCCAGTTTGTGTATGTAAATTTCACTAGTTGTCTTAATTTCTGGCTTCCAACACCAGCATCATCAGAAGCAAAACAACAGCAGTACTTGCAGAACGCACCCTTTGCATATTGACTATAGAGTAACAACTCCACTGTGAAAGACAACGGTACTGAAAACACAGCTTTCTTGGACCACATTGGCTTTAAGGCATTCTCAAGAAGGGATTTTTTGGTTTCAGCGTTTATTTAAAAGAGACAGAAGGACATAGCTCTAATTAAGTTATTTTGCACATAGGAAAGTTTGTTATGAAAGTACAATAACCTCGAAGAGAAAGGTTTAGAGCTGTACTTTACAGAGCAGACATAACATCCTGTGGCTGTTGGCCTACAATCACTAGCAGCAATGAATATTCAGTCTAAAACTCATCAAAATGGTTGCATGATTTTTAATGCAAAATTAATATAATGAGGAGTCGACTTACCTGTTTCCCGATGCTGACATCATCAGAAATGCAATTTCCAATTTGTCCCCGATAATTCAGTTGACAATACTGATTCAACCTGATTGGCTGCAGCAGATTGATCAAGTTCAGCCTCATGAATGGGTTTAAAGAACCCATGCAGTGTCTTTTGCTTTTTCATGCTTGATATAGTGAATGATTGTTTATCGCAACTTCTGTTTGTCAACGTTACATTCTTTTTGTCAATGGTACTAGGTTAGTGCCATGGTGCTGCAAGCCGGCCACGGTGCCACGCACTGTTATTTGTGAAGTTAATTCTTGAAATGCAGGGAATATGAACATACACTGTCCATGATATTTGAATACAGATTATAGACACTATACATATATTTTGCAATCTCCTGAGTGACTCTATATTTTATATGTTGATGACAGGACTGTAGGCCTACTTTGCTGGGCCTGATAACTTTAAGTTATATATTATATATATAGGCCTATATATTTATTTATGATTAAAAAAATAAGACAAACACCTCAGTGTGCCATTCTGAAATTTGCCAAAAATATGATCTCAGAATGCATAATTCAGGCGTTTTTTTACGTTTACAATAAAAAATTTCCCAGGGGTCATGCCCCGAACCCCCTAGCATGGCTTCACGCCTGCGGCGCTTGCATCAAGCACTCAAACTAACTTCCCTCCCCTCATGAACATTTCTGGCTACGCCTCTGGATCCAGTTATATGCGATTATTTGAACAAACTAAACTCTCGTAAGGTTCTGACGTATAAAGCAATCAAATATGTAACATTGCCACTAAACGAAAATAATTCCTTGCATGTTAAAAACAACTGCGCACTTTACTTTGTGAAAATGTATCTTCATGTACGACTTTTAAAATTTAAAACTCGGATGTCCACTGCAGAATTTCTCCAAACATAAATATCGTATTTCTTAATTTAAAACATCAAATATAATTTATCTGTTTATGTGTCCTTGTCACAAGCATGGCTGTATCTGTGTTTCACTGATGACGCAAGTGCAAAATCATGCAAATTTAAGTTTCTCAAATATACTGCGGAATTACAAAGCTAGAAACTGGGTTTCGATTATCATAGTGGGCAGAGTACAGGTAGCCCTTTGTGTATGTTTTTGCTAATAACAAACAAACAAACAAACACAAATTTAAAAGTGACAAATAAATGAAGTATATTAGAGCACGTAAGTATGAACCTGGCATGACAAGGGGTTAGAGTGCTCGATTCGTACTCTGAGGATTGCAGGTTCGAATCCCCGTCACACTAAACATGCTCGCCTTTTCAGCCGTGGAAGCGATATAATGTTACAGTTAATCCCACTATTTGTTGATAAAAGAGTAGCCCAAGAGTTGGTTGTGGGTGGTGATGATCAGCTGCCTTCCCTCTCGTGTTATACTGCTAAACTGGGGACGGATAGCGCAGATTACCCTCGTGTAGCTTTGCGCAAAATTAAAAAACACAAACAAGGAAACCAAACAATGGTAAGTACGATCTAATTGCCCATTTCAATAATTTAGAACCTTAGCAAGGGCCAATAATGAGCCAATTCTCTGTATAAAAGATAACTTACTCATTCATAAGCTGAGGCCAGAACATAGTTAAGTTAGTGATCTGTCACTTCTCATCTACATTCGTTGTACTACACTAGAATACCAATGCATATGTTTCATATCCTTTGGTTGCAACATCCTGAATAAAGAATTAAATCTAATTAGAAATAGAAAAAAATGAAAAAGTAAACGTTCGTATGTGAACTAACGAGTTCTTTCTTTCCTATTATAAAAAAATATTTACCAGTCTTTGAATCGATGTGATTTTTTGTAAATTGAAGTTTGGACTGCAGAAAATAAACCTGAACTTTTACTTTTGGAGGAAATATCACATCACGATGGTATTTTTGCTTTACCCTGTTGTTGTTTTTCATCTGGCTCAGAACTATACGCACAACTATTCTTTGAACATACTTTTTCGGCTGATTTGACATAACTCTAACATCAGTCCGCTTTTCATTTCTCATCACCAGTTTGAAATTGACGGATGTCTACTCTCATAATAAAAAACTGTACATAGATTCAACACTAAGAGACTCGGCATGGCCACGTGGTTAGGGCACTCACCTCGTAATTTGAGCATCGCGGATTCGATTCTCTGTCACACCAAACATGCTCGCCCTTTCAACAGTGGGGATATTATAACGTGACGGTAAATTCCACTATTCGTTGATAAAAGAGTACACCAACTGTCTATGGATGGTGATGACCTGCTTCCTTACCTCTAGTCTTTAACTGCTAAATTAGAGATAGCCCTCGTGTAGCTATGAGCAAAATTCAAAACAAACAAACAAAACTAAACTGAAGAATTATAAATACTGCTTATATTGTCAACACGACCCTGTATTAAAATAAATATAGGGTAATTATAAAGTAAAATTTGCAATTCCTTGCATCATATATTATAAACAGTATGTCAGAGCTAGAAGACAAACACTATGACACTTACATAAACATGAGTTTCTTAACATCCTATGAACAATCGCTTTCCCATAATTATGGAAAACATCATGCGTTAAACTGCGAAACTTTCTTTATAATGTTACGTATACTTTATCCAGAACAAGTCTCCGGTTTATTACGTACGTATTACAATTTCATATAACCAGAAATTTGAATTGAAATATAGTTAATTGAATGCCGATATGTATTAAATGTATGATATTTGCAAACAAGATTATTACACACAATTATCTTTCTTAACACAGATATATTTTAATTTACAAACGACAATGCAATTAATAATAACGATTATTACAACTCATAGTTCATATACAAGAGTTTTATAACGTTAAATACAATACTGAATCTTCTGTCTGGACTGAAACAGAATATTTTTAACAATATACGTTACATGTATTTTTAAACACATATAAAATTAAAACAAAGATGACCTAAGAAGGTCAAAACGTTGTTTTCTGCTTTGTTTTGGTAAAAGTGTTAATACCCATACCAACCGTCCTGAGATACATTTTCACTTCAAGTGGCTTTCTCGTCACCACGAATTAAATAAATATATTTGTCAGGAAAATGACAAAATGTATGACACTTGCGTCGATACGATTTCCTTATCATCTTAAGAAATTTCATTTTCCATGTCTTACCTTTTGAAAGATGTGACGCGGTAACCTATGAATCTTCATAACCATCTGTAACATTGGAAGACTGATGAAATAACATGAGGGACTATACTATAAGAAGCACTAAAAATACACCGACCGGTATTTATCGAACAGTTTAACTTTGTGGGTAATCATCATAAGAAATTTGTTGTATTTAATTAATTTGAACGAATAGTTGACACAAATATTTCTTTATGTATATATACTCTTCAAAAAAATAAACGCAAAAGGGATATTTTTTTATTTTAAAGAGAAATATATGTAATAACGTTACAAGCTCAGAGTATGTGATGTTACACGTGTTAAGGCACTGATTGTCAGACCAAAATGACAATAAAAGTTGTGCACTCTGAAAACGGAGGAAAACATCGGATTTTTCGCCAAAACGCATTCGTGTTCAATAAATTTGTTTGAGAGATCAGCATGTTCTGCAAGTGCAACATGTGCAAAATCCCTATAAAAGTGACGGGTTCTCGGTTTCCATAGCTCAGTGTTAAGCCACCTACACGCAATACAGTTACGCCAAGACTGACTGAAGCACAACGCAACAACGCCATTGGTCGCTTGGAAGCAGGCGAATATCGATCAGATGTTGCCAGAGCAGTGAATGTCCACCCAAGCACCATCACAAGGCTATGGAATCGTCACCAACAACATGGATCAACTCGTGACCGTCCACGATCTGGCAAACCTCGTGTGACCACGCCCGCACAAGATCGCTACATCCGGTTACGTCACCTTCGGGATAAGACCACCACTGCGATATCTACTGCCTCAACCATACCAGGGCTGCGTAGGATGTCAGATCAGACCGTACGCAACCGTCTACGAGATGCAGGAATCCGACCTCGATGTCCAGTCAGAAGCGTCATCCTCACCCAGCAACATCGTCAAGCACGGCGGCAGTGGACTCGAGCACATCGGGTATGACCTCATCGACGATGGAAGCATGTTTGGTTCAGCGATGAATCACGTTTTATGCTTCGTAGGCAGGATGGAAGGACCCGTGTTTACCGTCGCCGAGGTGAACGTTTTGCAGCAAACTGTGTGCAGGAAGTTGACAGATTTGGTAATGGCAGCGTCATGATGTGGGCTGCCATCGCCTACATAGCCAGAACAGACCTTTTGCACATTCGAGGGAATATTACGGCTCAACGATACGTCGACGAGATTCTTAGGCCCCATGTGCAACCCATCATGGTGAACGTCAACGACGTTTTTCAACATGACAACGCCCGTCCTCACACAGCCCGACTCACCACTGTCTTCTTGAGACACCACAAAATCAACGTTTTTCCCTGGCCCTCCAGATCACCACATTTAAACCCCATCGAACATCTTTGGGACGAGTTGGACCGACGTCTGCGACGGCGACAACCTCAACCACAGACTCTACCTCAGCTTGCAGCAGCTTTGCAGGCTGAGTGGACAGCCATTCCACAGGATGTGATTCGTCATCTCATCGCTTCCATGGGCAGGAGATGCCAAGCAGTTCTTGAGGCACACGGGGGGGCATACTCGTTATTGAGTTGAGTGACGTTAAACTTCAACTAGTGAGCGTGGACTTCGCCTTTGGAGACTTTGGATGTTCAGCAGTGAATGTGCAAAGTTTCACACATGTCATACAAAACTACCCGGAATAAACTTGTTAACAATTTGTCTCAAATTTTGCCTTTTGCGTTTCTTTTTTTGAAGAGTATATGTTCATTAAGATAAGTAGCCAGAATGGAAGTGTAAAAAAGATTTTGCAAAATAATAGTGTGCGAAAATGTTTTTTACCGTTTTATCCGGACTACATAGTATTGTAAGAAAACAGCGAGGAAATACAATAGTATTCTGAATTGTGTGCTTTCTATTGATATATTCTGTCTCTGTCGTTACACAACAGTATGTCTGTGGATTTACAACGACAGAATCCGGGTTTCAATACTTGTGGTGAACAGAGCACAGATGGACCATTGTGTTGCTTTTTGCTTAACTTCAAAATAAATTGACAGACTCGGAAACTATTGACTTAAACCGGTTACTTAAAATGTAATAGGTTGCTCCTTCCAGCTGCAAAACTCCATTTATTCTCATTTGATTTAATTTTAAATCATTAATAATCAAAATAATGTCCAATGCACAATCTCTTTCGAACAAGAAAATATACATAAATTTGACAGAATTAATATCGGTTATAAATACACAGTTTTTATACAAATTCAAAAGTGTGTCTAACACGCATAGTGGTTTTAAACGCCTTTAATTCATAATGTGTTTTTTATCAATATAAACAAGATCAGTTTCTATACACTTCTGAGAAGAAAGGAAACTCATAGGTAATACCTAAACCATACTAGGAACTAGGCAGAGCACAGAGAACTCATTGTATAGTTTTGTGCCTAACTTCAAACAAACAAATCTAAATCATACATCGGGTAAAACTATTTATCGCTTTTCTTACGTTCTGCTGGCAGATAAATTGCTTAAAGATGCCTGTGATTTAACCTAAATTTATTTTTCAGAAGAATACATCATGCTTTACTGTTTTTCAGTAAAAGGTCTTATCTATATGCTGAGTCGTGGCTCATGATAGCCTTGACTTTGATGTATTAGCTGAAAGTGCAAGTATGGATGAATTCGTTCAACTTTGAAGTTCTATCTACCTGGTTGTCTGTTAACTGCGATTTTTTCTCACACTCTGTTCCATATTTTTTTACAGAGTGTGTCTGTAATTTAGGATTAATACAATAACCATTTTCTCTTATTTTTACTTATAAATAGAAAATTTATCAATAAAATTTCGAATACTAAAGGTATGAATCCGAATGAAAGCCATCGTTTTTACAACAACCAAGGGTTTGTTTCTTTGTTGTGAATAAAGCACAACATTACATAATGAACTCTCTATGTTGCCCTTACTACGTGTGTTAAAACCTTGGTTTTAGCATTATGTGTCCTCAGACCTATCGTTCAGCTACAAAGGGCCAACGAGCGACGTAAGTCAAAACTTGAAATACATTGTCATAATCATCATTGGTTACTATTATAAGATAACTGGTAGTTCTTAAATAAAACTGTTAAATTTAGAACATACAATACAAGCAGCAAGAACAATCTTAGTATTTTAATTTACTGAGTTTCTTATAATTTTGTAAGCTGTAATACAACAGGAATATGACCATTAGCAAGGATAGTGCGTAGCAAGGAAACAAAGAAACAGTTGGATGAGGTTGGACCCATAAGAGTGGATGTTACTTGAAGAAACTTACATAGACTGAACTTCTTCAGTTCGTTAAGTTTAAAAAGTTGTTCTCACAGTGTTAAATTGGATTTATACATTTCTTCAGTTTTTTCTTAAAGATAAGCTAGTGAACTTTTAGCAACAGGATTACACGCTCGATGTCTTTGTAATCTCTCCTATAGGTCAATGAAATGAATTTTGTATTCGATATACGACTTGCTTCTACACACTTTTGCTATAGATACAAGCCATTTGCCGTATTTGCATTGATGTACAATAACTTTTTTAAATATTATTAAATGATAGAACTTAAACGGGAATTGCCTGAAAGCTTGTTTGTTTGTTTGTTTTGAATTTCGCACAAAGCTACTCGAGAGCTATCTGTGCTAGCTGTCCCTAATTTAGCAGTGTAAGACTAGAGGGAAAGCAGCTAGTCATCACCACCCACCGCCAACTCTTGGGATACTCTTTTACCAACGAATAGTGGGATTGACCGTAACATTATAACGCCACCATGGCTGAAAGGGCGAGCATGTTTGGCGCGACCGGGATGCGAACCCGCGACCCTCAGATTACGAGTCGCACGCCTTAACACGCTTGGCCATAACGGGCCCTGCCTGAAAGCAGATATATATCAAAGTGTTTAAATGTTCTTCATAAAGGCCCGGCATGGATACGTGATTAGGGCGCTCGACTCATAATCTGAGGGTCGCGGGTTTAAATCCTCGTCGCACAAAACATGCTCGGCGTTTTAGCCGTGGGGGCGTTATAATGTTACGATCAATCCTACTATTCGTTGGTAAAAAGTTAGCTCCAAGCGTTGGTAGTGGGTAGTGTATTCTAGCTGTCGTTTCTCTAATCTGTCTCTGCGAAATTTAGCGCAGATAAACCTCGAGTAACACTACGCAAATTCTTGGTCAGCAGTTCAAATTTAGAGATGGCGGCAGACATCTTTGCTATATATATGTGTGTGTGTAGTATTAACATTGTAAACTTAATATACTTTAAAGCTAGGTCTTACTCTTTATCACAGTATTCGTGGTCTAATGATTGTTTTGTCACACAGCTGCAAGTGATGTGAACACTATTAAAGAAATGAATCATGTTGAAAAAAATCTCAATCGCATCTGAGACCACTAGTGTATTTACAGCTTAATTTTGTCGTTTAATAGCCCATGACTTATTCTATCTCCTTTAAGTTTAATCCCTTACTTATGTAACTTGTTTTTGAGATAAATGACTCTTCCCATAGGCAGCATTTCAAATACAGCTGTGTTTATGCAATAGTACCTCAGTAAATGCCTCATTGTGACATTAACTGTTGTTCTTCAAACTGGCAACAGATGGTCCAGAAATTTTTACATTAAATAAGATTCACAAGTTCTGTAACAAATATCGATTAAGTAATTTAAGCCTCTCTGCTCTGACGAATGACCGTTTCCATTCAGTAAGTAAAGATTCTCTCATACCTCTTAAACGATTGAACCTTTATTACGTAAAGAAAAACGTATAAAATTACAAGATCCTTCATCCATTAGACATTTTACTGTCACTTATAGGTACTATAAAGGTCTTAGTTGTAGCCTCGATATCATACATTTAGATAATTAAACAAGATATAGGAATCTTTCTGTATAATTTAAAAAATGACATCTAAAGTTCGTATAATTAAAGATTTTTATGTACACTTAAAAATAATATTAAACTTGTATATAATTTATACAAATTTGTTGTATATAATTTATTTTAACACAAAGTAAAATAATAAGTTATCCAGACTTTATCCACCACAAGAAATAGAACCTTAGATTTTAAAATTCTAATTTCGTAAATATACTCGCTGACCTGCTGGTGGACCTTATCTTTATAAACTGTATTTATGATGTTTTAATACAGCGCTATTTTCAGATTGGAACTCTCTTTAATCTTTAATGAGCTCATACTTGAATCTCTTAATGTGATGCTGCGTAGGGAATATAAACGCCTTTTTTTTTTACATGTAGCCGGAATCAAGATCCCATTAACAAAATAGCCCGTACACCTTCAAAAAAAGAACAGTTATAGGTGCGACGTTAGTGGTACAATTTTTCGAGATGTATCATCCTACCTGTTAGCAGGTGAACTACAGTACTTGAGTCAGTAATAGTTGAGAAAGAACTATTATAGCTTTATTTTCTTATTCTATCTCAATTTAAGTAGTTCGCAATCACTGCTCTTCAAACTGGATTAAACCGAGTCTGCCTGGTTCGTCAGTGGTAAGTTTACAGACTTACAACGCTAAAATTCTAAGCTTGGTCCTCTGCAGTGAATGGAGAACAAATAATCCAATGTCTGGCTTTACGTTGAAGCAACCAAACTTTCAAATGATTTAGTACAGTACTAAACAGTTCTGGGATTTTTCAATAAAGGACGCATGATAAATGAACTACAATGTAAGGGCAACGTAATATACTTTGCAGCGCTAAATAAATAAATAAAATTTAGCTCTGAAATATTGAGAAAGTTTAGTCGTGAATGTAGATAACATAGGGCGATATGTATGCAGAACTTGCTCAACTAATATAGTTTTTATTGTGGTTTTATATAATAAATTCCAGTAAACAATATTCAATCACCAGAAAAACTTTATTTCCGAATGATCGCTAATATTCTAAAATTAAACTGAATTTATTAATAAAGCATAACCTATCAGTAAACAAGTAAGGTTAAACTTTGTATATTTATTAGCGTCGGATTGCGTTAATTTCACTTTAAAGACTTTCTATTAAACAGAAAAAAAACTTTCAAATGTGATAAGAAGTTCTTTAGATCAGTGGTTATCGTCTTTTTTTACTCATTTTTTTTAACCATTTGTGAAAATTGATAACAGTATAAAATGAACAACTAGTAAATCGGTTATGTTTTTTGCTCTAAAGCTTCATAACGGATCGTTACTAGCCGTTACATTTGCGATCAATGGATTGAGAAGTTTGGCTCTGTATTCTAGTAGATCTTAAACTATTAATTTGTATTTGTCAAAATTATGGTGGCGTCATTAGTGGCAAAGAAAAATTGTTTACCGATTTAATGTGAGGAATGAATAGAATGTAATATACGGTTTTAATTCAATTTTAATACAGTGTTCAGAATGACAATCAACGGAATAAAACTTTCTAAAATTTCAAATATATATTCTAATTCTACATCAATGTGAAAAAGAAAATTTTTCTGAAATTCTTGGGCATTTACTACATATCTTTATATAGCTAACAAGGACCGAGTTCTTTGAACTGTATTGCCTTCTGATTATATGTTTTTCAATTTAGGTGTTGCTCAGAAAGTATATATAATAAAGAAACAATATTAGTTTTTCTGCCTATGAATGTTGGTTAACACACACTATTGATCTAAGACAGATGCTGCAAAGACGAATGGCGCGTTATTAAAAGCAGCTATTTACTTTCATAATGTATATCCTCCCACAAAAAACACTTAAGAGAAAAATTAGCAACATGGACTAATTTTTTTGTGTTATACTTAATTAAAAATACTAAATTTCATCCAATGCGTACGCAAAATTTACATGCAAACGCAAACTCGAGTCATCACTGTAAAAAAACACACATATAATAGAATCAACAAAACTAAGCATGTGTTAACATAAAATAACGTATTAAGATAATTCATAAATTTGTTTTGACGAATTATGAAGATATATTTGGCTAACATAACGTATATGCATAAGTAATACATATTTCTGTTTAAAGTAACTTAAAACTATATATATATACATATACCATAAAAATCTGTGCTTCTGTCTGTTTATTTGTTATCTAACTACTCCTTGGTCACTTGGCCAATCTCGACCAAATTTCGTGGAATGATTGAGAATACATGTTATTATGGGTTCACTATCCCTATTACTGTTATTGAGATTTTGTAACCTTTGACGTAAGTTAACATTAACTACATTCACAGATGGTGCCACGTCCTTACCCCGAAAAAAAATTTTAATTTATATAACAGTATACACAGAGTGAGTGTATCAAAAATTCTAAGACATTGTAACTACTACAGAAACGCCAAATTTTAGGAATATTTTTATATCCTTTCATCCATTGATGTTTTTGGGATTGGAATTATTTTATTTTGAAATAATTTATGCCAACTGTTTATTAGATCAAATATATGCGTTTTCTTTCAAAATTTGTGGTGCATACTGGAGGGATTTATACATTTTAATGAAAGTTAAGAAAAAACAACCTTTACACTCCAGATAAATATAAAAGAAGATATATATATATATAAACAAGCGTTTCCTCTTTACGGCTTCTTCAGGGTTAGTGTATATTTTCCCATAAAGCTATTTTCAAAGTGAACTTATTGTAAGACAAGTTAAAGTCTGAGGCAGGCAATTAAAAAGAAACAAACATTACTGGTCAGACAGCTATTACAAAAAAATATAAGCGTGGTTGAGTTTTGGGATATATAGAAAGCGACTAAGGTCACTATATCCATACAAAAAGGAAATCAAATAACTCATTAGGTTAAGATATACACACCAGTATATTTTGTTTACACTTTTCTGGATTTCCGGATTTCTGTTACCAAACAAAATCACACAACTAGTCCGGTTGACTCAGAAATTCGTATTTATGAAAGAGATTTTGATATATCCACGCCTTCAAGGAAATATATATTTTTTTTACCGTGGATTAGATTGGAGTTGAGTTCTTGTTGTTGTTGTTTTTTAAACACAAAGCTACACAATGTGCTATCTGTGATCTGCCCATCACGGGTATCGAAAGCTGGTTAATAGAATTTTAAGTCTAAAGACATATTGTTATGCCACTGGAATGACAAAAATATTGAGATGATAAATAAGATTACAATAAATGACAGAAGAACTAATTTATAGGCAGCAAATAACCAAATAAGTTAGAATAACAGGATCCAAAGGAAGTCCTTTAACCAAACATTAATCCTCTCGTATCCTTCTTTAAAGAATATTTTAATTTACTACCTATTAGAATTCTAGCACGTCATTAAAATATTAAAATGTGTATCATAATTCTAATAAATGATCGAGGATAAATTATGGTATATAAGTCATGTATCAGTTTGATGCACAGCTAAGATACATGGACTAGTGAATCATAACACAGGAGGGTCAGACCAAACATTGACTCTCTATGTCACTCGTATAGCAGTCTAAAAGTACTTTCGAATTTCAGTAGGGATCAATAGAATAGCACCGGAAACACTTTCAAAGTGACATAGAAACATTAGATCGAACATACTCTCCCCCGGGGAGTGATATTTGGAATTAAGGCAGACTTAAACACTATGTAAATCGGATCTGAGTTCCGACTCTTAATTTTAAATCACTCCTTTAGGTTATCCTAAAAGATTCTTCAAAGACTGGTAGATATTAATGGAATAGCATTATAAACAGATATAGATGTTGGTGAATAACGTAAGAGAGTCAGATCCTAGCTCTGATCTCATTATATCATTCGACAGTGGGTTCTCAGTGTAAATGTTAAGTTAAGATCGGAAAAAAACCTGTGCACGTCGGAGGCGAAAACATAGGCACAGGAATTAGACTATACGTTCATCCCAATAAAACTCTCCATAGGACCTAAAGGTGCATGTACTTTGAGTAAATAATGTTTAGAAGCACCTGCACCATACTTTACCTAAAATGTGTTTTAATTTGATAAGCATGTGATGTCTTTATTTTTATATAACCCTGCGCCAACAATTAAAGAAATATAAAAAAAAGTATACAATTAGAAACATCAAACAGAAGGTTCGTTTTACAGTATACATAGCCCTTCCGAAATGTTTCCCTGCAAATTTCCATTATGTTGCTTTGTGCTTGTTGGTCCGGCATGGCCAGGTGGTTAAGGAACTCGAATCGTAATCCGAGGGTAGCAGGTTCGAATCCTCATCACACTAAATATGCTCACCCTTTCAGCCGTGAAAGCATTATAATGTGACGTTCAATCCCACTATTCTTTGGTAAAAAAGTAGCCCAAGAGTTGGCGGTAGGTGGTGATGACAAGCTGCCTTCCCTCCCGTCTTACACTGCTAAATTAGGGACGACTAGCGCAGATAGCCCCCTTGTAGCTTTGCGCGAAATTTAAAACAAACCAAACAAATCTAAGAATTAATTTTTTTCAGTGTATTATACTTTAAGCCTGACGTATCAAAATTATTCAACTTATACTACTTGGTTATTGTTTTATGGCTTGCATGGAAAATTTTTACCAGGATTTTTATGTGGAATATCACTTTAAAGTTATAAGTAAAATAACTAACTATTCAGATCTATTTCCACACTAAATCGTACAAATCAATTTCAGTTCAGTAAAATAGACATCACTATAAATGTCTGAAACACAATACTAAGTAAAATTAACCAAAATAGTTACTAGGAGTCACATAACGAATGACATTCAACTCTGAAAGTACCCACATTTGTACAAAAACATCGAACCTAAAGGAGACTAGTGCACCATCTTGTAGTAGACAATATAACTACTACAAATAGGGTAATAAAAAATAAATTACTGAAATATTTTCCGACACGTACGCTTGATTATTAACAGAACATCATGATCAAAAGGATATTTATTATGAAATATTTTTATTACATATTTTATAAATAACCAAATGATATATATTACCGTTGGCTTTTCTCTTTTAAAATTAAAATATTTAAAATCCTCTTCTGATCTTACAATGTCACTGTAAGTGTAAAGCCATGCCTTGTCACTTACTAGAAGTTATAAGGTGTCAAGTTATTCATTTGTATAGAAATGATATGAAGTAAGTTGACATTGCTTGAATAGTAGGGTACTGTCAGTGAACTTCATCCAGAATCTTGAAATGTATAGAACTATAGAAAAATCTACTGCCCCAGACGACCCTGTTTTTTCAGGTTAACACATCAATGTCAAAAAAGTCTTATAATACCTTGCGACAGGAATGTCATGAAGATGTTTGTCTAGGAGTATCCAGAAGAATATTGAATAGGAGACTGGCAAAACAATGTCTTTGTTTGTTGTTTTTGCAGAAAGAGCTATCTGAAAACTCATATTAATTAGAATTTACTACCTTCACCATGTTACTTAGGTAAGACAGCGTGCCAACTTACAGTTAGGGCACTGGTTATGCCACCTTTTTAGACGAATTCTGTTTCCGGTTTGTCAAAGCTGATGATAATATTTGTTTTTGTTGTTTCTCTGGAGAACAGGAGAGCAAAGGCAGTCTTTTTCACATGAAGTGGTGTTGTACAAGTTTAGACAGCTGTTCATCATGGTGAAAAAAACTTGCTCTTCATATCCTCATGGGAAACGTCAATGCTATAGGCATTACATAGAAAAGATATTTCTGACGTATGTTTTAGCAACATTTGGCAATAACTTTGTGTTCCAGGGTCACAATGCGCGTGTTGTACAGGATTATCTCGACCAGTCGAACGTTAGAAGATTACCATGCCCAGAAAAGTCTCCAGAATGTAATGAGAACTATTGGGCGGAAAATTGCTAACACGACTATAAACCAGCTACTGTAGCTAAGCTGCAACGCCTTCCAGTGACGAGTTGGAATGACATCACGATGGATTACATCAATAACCTCAATGACAGCATACCATGTCTCCTTGTGGAGATTATTAGAATACGAGAAGGACCAACCAAATATAAGAACTGAATGTTTAATATGAACTGATATAAGTTTACATACGCTATTCGTAATAATTTTATGCAATATTTTGTAATTATAAATGATTTGGTAAGAGTTTGTTACAAGAGGTGAAATACTGAATTACACATCTTTCTACGTGTATCTGATAAAATCGTTTCCTGTTCTAATAAATTATTTATGTTATCAATAGAACCTCTCTCATTATTCAAGTTACATATTTATATTTTTAATATAACATGTATTTCTCAGTTTGATAACACTAAGTGTATTAATATTTGTTCTTAGTAATAATGATCTAATTTGTTATAAAATATGCAAACATTTTGACCAAGAAGCTGCTTGTGGTATAATGCACGTAAATGAAATATATTTTTTTCAGTAACAGCAAAATAACACATAAAAGCTTTTAAATAGAATCATGTGATGTGCATGCGTTTACTGTTTTGATTGTTTATTAGTAATAAACTGGAAAGAGGGAGTTTAAAACTATTTACAGAAGATTTGAAAATTCGATGGAAAATCAACTCTTACATTAAAAAAGTGGCTTGGCATGGCCAGGTGGTTAAGGTGCTCGACTCGTAATCTGAGGGTTTTGGCTTCGAATCCCCGTCACACCAAACATGCTCGCCATTTAACCCATGGAGGTGTTATAATGTGACGATCAATTCCACTATTCGTTGGTAAAAGAGTAGCCCAACTGTCTGTAGGTGGTAATGACTTGCTGCCTTCCCTCTAATCTTACACTGCTAAATTAGGGACGGCTAGCGCAGATAACCCTCATGTAGCTTTGCGCGAAGTTAAAAACGAAAGAGACAAATACATTAAAAAGTTGTTATAGGAATTCTTAAACCAGCTCACTACATGTAGTAGCAGAAAGCTGTTTTACGTTTGTCTGTTTGTGCTAGTAATTCCTAATCACAGTATTCATACCTCACTGATAAATAATTGGAATAAGTGAAAATTTTATTTAAAAAGAATTTTTCTGGTATATAATACGTCTGAAAACTGTCTTGACAATGCTGGAATAAACTGTAATATTTTTACATATAATTTTAAGCAGTTCATTTTTAGTAATATATTTACAAATTACATCAATAAATGTATAATTAAACCCTCACGTACAGTCCAAGTAAAAGTCGCATTTTTGTTGTGACAACAATAGTTTCATTTAAAATTGTGTTTTATGATAAATAAATAATTGTTGCAAATATCTTAGTTACTCTAATTGTCTGAGTCTTGAATACCCTAAAATGTGATTTTTATGTATTTTTGTTTGTGGTAAAAACAATAGATGGCGACACACTAAATTTATTATTTTAGTCACATACATACACACACACACACACTTATATATGTCACGTCCGTTATAGCAGGATATATTATTACCTACAATAGCGGTAAGGCAACGGATGTATAACGCTAAAATCAAAGATTCGATCCCCTCGATGGACACAGCAGATAACCGAATGTGATTTTGCTATAAGAAAAACGTACACCTATACACACAATTTTGCTCTTTTATTACAGAGAAAAATTGTTTGATTATGGCATTGATTTAATTGTATGTTTTTCTTTTTTCTATTTTAGTTCTTACTGCTTCTGTGAAACACATGTAAATAACCATTTTGTATATGTATACACATGACAAATGAATAGAACTGAGAAAACTAAATTTGATTATAAATTTTATATTAAAATGTCTATTTGGGAACTTGTTCGTTTTCGTGAGTTCAAGTTGCTTCATCTCATTTTACTCTTAATAGTTAACACGTAATAACAGTAAAATAAAATAAAGTAGTGAATACTTAATTTAAAGTAAAAGCTTAAAGAAATTACTTTGCAAAACACGAAGAAATTATTTATTGGTATGAAGCTTTCTGATGAGAACAAAGGGATCTTTGTAATTATTCTATTGATTCTCTCTCCGTTACACCAAACACGCTCGCCCTTGTCTAGTGTCTTAACCACCTGGCCATGGAGGGCCATTTTGGAGTAATAAGCTTTTTTTGGTAGACTTAAATTGTTATAAACGTAATGTAGATAGTAAGTATTACTTGGTGTTCTTATAGTACTGTTTACTCGAACGTTAGCTTTATCTTGATGAAATTAGAAACAGATGACGTAGCAACAGTATAATGGATAATAATAATAATAGATCGTAAGAGCCACGAAATATAATCAGAATTTTATAATAAAGATTCCCTTGTTCTCCTCAGTTAATCACTGCCAAACCTAGCTTAAAAAACATAATTTTATTTATAAAGATACAAAAAGTCCTTCATGACAAAACATCATTTTTTACCTCCCTAAGAGATTACTACAAACGCCATCAAGTGAAACTCAAATAAAATGAATAGAACGCTTCTTTCAGCAATGCTGAAGCAAGTTATTATGTAGTAAAATTATTTATCAAGCAGAAACGTTTGATTTTTTAAATCGTAAAGAGAAATTTACATGTGTATAAATATGTGTTTGTGAAAACACCATAACAATATCTGACGCGTACGTTACATAATACATGATAATAATAACTTCTTATTAAATAAAGTAGAAAAATTTGACTTTACTCTTTTTTTTCTTGATTAACGCTTTCGTATGACTGTTTCGTTCCACAATAGCACAGCAACGTGTCTGTAGACTTACAATACGAGAAACCAAGTTTCAACACTCGTGACGGGTACAGTGCAGATAGCTCTTTGTGTAGCTTTGTGCTTAAACTACAAACACCCACAAAATCTATTCACACCTATGATATAAATTGTTATGAAGAATTATAAGACGCACACATTTCAGTCAAAAAATGATTAATTGGCGATAATGTGTTTTTTTTTATTTCTAATTTATGAATAATTATAATACGAAGAATTTATTAAACATATAGATAATATTAACAGTACTTAAACAATTCAGTTACAAACCTTTACCAAAACATGTATACAAAAATTACTTGTTTCTTTCATAGTAAAGCCACATTGAGTTTTATTGTTGTGTTCACTGCATGGAATCGAACTAAACAAAAATTAAACTTGCTTCAGTTGTAAGTACAGAACTACAAAACATAATAAACAGATAAATAAAATTATAGCGATATCTCAGGTTCATCTTGATTCCCAAAAGTTCCAATGTCTTTTCTCTAACGATATGATCTAATATGTGCTAATGCTTTATTTTCTTTTATCGTATAGTTTTAACAATACTTTATTTTAATAAAAAGTATATTGTTAATTGTTACAAAAACTCATTTGCGATTCGTTATGGTACTCATAGTGTATTTGCAAGGGAATAACTATATTCTATGATTTATTATATTGGTATAAAAACATAACTTCCAGGATAAATGCTGTTATTATAAAAAATGAAGTAAAATGATAAGTGTTCCTTGAAGAGCGTTTCTTAACACATACGTACGTCTTCACCAACAACCATATCTAACTCCTCCGTATCCCCAGTCAACAAATCCGTTTCTGTACCCTCGGTCTAAGTACTCGGTGTCGTAACCATAAAACCCTCTATTTCTATAACTGTCATGCCTATTGTTCCTACGACTCCTATAATCATTGTGCCTACCATTTACATATCTATATCCACCTCCAAGACCACTATATATGATATTTCCGCAGTCATCATAGACACTGTATCTACTATCTCTATATCCACCACCGAGACCACCGTACTTACCATTTTTATACAGACTATAGTCACCGAGCCTACTGCCTTTATATCCATACCCACTGCCAAAACCAACATATCCAATATTTCCGTAACTGCTATGGCCATTATAAGTACCACCGAAACCGCTGTATCCATTGCTTCTGTATCCATCATTATATCTTCTTCCGCCAGCATAAGGACCATAGCTATTAAATCTAGAACCTAGTCCATCATATATATCTCGATAATATTTCCATGGCTTACTAGATCTTCGGACTCCATAACAATCATTCACATTGTATCCATCACCTCCATAACAGCCATATCCATTGTATCCACCACCTCCATATCCACATCTACCGTAACCTTTATAACTAGCTGCACGATATTCATTTCTTTTAATACCGTCATTATAGCCGCTGTATTTTCTACTTACGTAACCATGATCACTGATGCTATCACCTTCGAAACCTCCATATCCACTTATTCTGTGACCAGATTCGCTTGAAGCAGTGACTAGGTTTTTCACATTTTTCATCTCGGTCTTACGTCTTTCTTCAGCATGGACGAAACCAATAATGAAGCAGAAACAACCCAATATGAAGGGAATATGCTGAAAAATTATAAATAATTAACATATCATGAAGTGTTATAATTTGCTACTGAAATATTTTCACTTTTAAGAATAACATCTGACATAGAAGACATATATAACTTTAAAATATATATAAGTTAAGTTGTTTTTTAAGTAATTACCTCTATGTAATGGTAGAGTTTTACAGTCTAAATTTGGTATATATATATATATATGTATATATGTGTGTGTGTATGTATAACCATTATATTCAAATCACAAAGTTTGTCAGTTAATGAGATCACATGTAGGTAAAACAAATCAGCATTCGAACTTGAACTTTAATGGTGATTAAAATCTGTGGTTGCTTTTACGATATTATTTAAGTTGTTATATACAACCCTTAACTACATGTAGGAGTCAACTCGCAATATAAAGAAAGACTCTGTTTATACAAAGACGGCTAGAATTTAGATTCTTAACAGAATCGATGTGCTATCTTAATATTATTTTTACTTCCTGTAAGTATGCATGCAGATATTGAAACGAAACCATCAAACTTACCATGTTTATCTTGAACTTTGTATTCTTACTACGCTTGCTAATCTCTGATTTAAGATTCAACCTTCTTTGTTATATAAACAACATACCGGAAGGTGCGGTCACTGAAAGATGAAAGTAGCGCCGCCACTTCTCGTTAAATATCATTGCAAACATGACTTAATAAAAATAATGAGAAAGGCGCCGCACTATGAGATTCACGAACCAATCCTGGGTATGTCTTCAAAGCAAAGCTCCTACACACCAGATCTCTCAACCATGCTCTCTGTTTCCTAAATTACTTCTTTGTTTCAAGCTGTTTTGTCTGTTACAAGAACGCCCTGTCTTTTTTCTTTTATGTTATTAATTAAACAAGGTAATATACATCATGTGGAAAAATACTCAAGAAGCTTCGAGGGTTGATTCACAACTTATGTATAATGCAGTTTTCCCTCAATCCTGTTATATGGAAATATTCTGGATACATTAAAACAAAATTTTCGATGAAATCGTTTATTAATATATTGAATTAATTTTGTGTGTGTGTGTTTTCTTATAGCAAAGCCACATCGGGCTACCTGCTGAATCCACCAAGGGGAATCAAACCCATGACATTAGCGTTGTAAATCCGTATACATATTGCTATACCAGCGGGGTACTTTTTGTCCGTAGAAATACGTCTTGTTCTATAAATTTAGCGCAATGTTACACAAGGACTAGCTCAACTATTTTAAGCTGATAGTTTAAAGGAAAGTATCCAACCAACAGTACTCATCACCAACTCTTGGGTTACTTTTGTCTAACTGAATTATGGGAGTTAAACGTCACTTTTATTGTACACACACACATCCCGAAAATGCGGAAAGCAATTTTCGGTCAAGTACACTGCTGGCCAAAATCCTAAGGCCAATCAACATAAAGAAAAAATATGCATTTTGCGTTGTTAGACTCAACCACTTATTTGAGTAGAGCTATTAAAGATAAAAATACGAAAAGGGAAAACAAAAATAATAAACGTTTTTAGCATTTAATAGGGAAAATGTGAACACTATAAAATTAGCCTAAATACTAGCCGGTCAAAAGTTTAAGACCATACCAAAAAAAAGTCCTAAACAGGGTAGAAAATGATCAACAAGAGGTCTCAGTAGTGAGTTGCACAGACGTAATTGCGAATAAGTTCAAAAATTCGCTTTGGCATGGTTGATATAAGCGTTTGCATAAGGCTAGCTGGAATGTTATTCCAAGTGGTGAATCTGGCTTCACGAAGATCATGCAAAGTTTGGAACTGACGTCCATTTCTGTAGACTTCCCTTGCCATCCACCCCCAAACATTTTCAATAGGGTTCAGTTCGAGCGAACACGCTGGATGGTCCAAAAGAATCACGTTATTCGCCATGATAAAGTCCTTTGTACTACGGGCATTGTGGATTTCAGTGTTGTCCTGCTGAAAAGTCCAGTCATTTTCATACAAAAAGAGGGCCTTCAGTCAATAAAGATGCTCTCTCCAACATGCCAATGTGGCCAGCTGCTGTTTGACTTCCCTGTATAACCTGAAGCTTCATTGTTCCATGGAAGGAGAAAGCACCCCAGATCATGATGGAACCTCCTCCACTGTGTTGTGTAGAAAATGTCTCTGGTGGGATATCCTTATCGTGCCAGTAACGTTGGAAGCCATTTTGACCATCCAGGTTAATTGTTTCTCAACAGAGAACAAAACATTTTTCCATTTTTCTACGTCCCATGTTTGGTGCTTCTCAGCAAAGTTTAACTGAGCTGTTTCGTAGTGTGGAAGTAAGCGTAGACTTTGAAGACGTTTACGGTTTTTAAAGCCTTTCTCTCGTAGATGCCGTCTTTTTGTTCTTGAGCTGCATTCTGCGTCCGTAAGGACCTTAATCTGCCTTCCCTCCAGTCTTACACTGCTAAATTAGGGACGGCTAGCACAGATAGCCCTCGAGTAGCTTTGTGCGAAATTCCAAAACAAACAAACAAACATAATGAGTTTGCCTCGAATATCGGTGTTATACAAAGAATACTATTATAATATTTATGTCTGAGATAAAACCACTTATGTGTTCTTCGATATTGACTTAGCAATATAAGTTTAAAAATAATGTAGCCCAAGTTTAAGGTAAAAAGTGAATAATTATGGATTAAAATGAATGACGTAATATCTGTTTAACTTAAGGTAAGTTTTTCTCGTCATCTGAAATACTGTGTTGTAAAACACCCATATAGGATACAGAATGTTGCTTCAGAAGATCCTTCTAGTAATGTTATAATAATTATTTATGATTTAGAAACATACCAAAACATATCAGTCACAAGAACATATATTTCTACTTCGTTGTAATGTAATATATCTGACTGTTTGTTAAAAATTTAATTCTACCATTATAGTTTGCCTTAACAGTTTGAACAATATTAATTTATTACTTTATATTTTGTTGTTACACTTATCACATAAGTTTTGGTAAAATAAATATCAAACGTAGCCGAAAACAACGTTTCTTTTATTTTTGTCACCCGCTGGGACAGTGGTAAGTCTACGGATTTACAATGCTAAAATAAGAAGTTCGATTCCCTTCAGTAGACATAGCAGACTGCCCGATGTATCTTAGTCATCACCACCCACCGCCAACTCTTGGGCTACTCTTTAACCAACGAATAGTGGGATTGACCGTCGCATTATAACGCTCTACCCGGCTGAAAAGGCGAGCATGTTTGGTGCGACGGGGACGCGAACCCGCGACCCTCAGATTACAAGCGGTAATCAAAGAGTTAGAAAAAAACAACTCCAGTGATATTCAATCCCAATGTTTTATTAACAGGCTTGATGATCTGTAGGTATAGAAAAAATTGTGGTATAAGTTTATATATCTTAAGTTTAGGTTTGAATTACACTGTTTGTCCAGCTTCATAATTTCATAGATC